>NC_058108.1:19858670-19938670 GCF_914725855.1 Thunnus albacares | reverse complement strand
CCCATCTCTCTCTCACACACACACACTCATAGTGTCTGTCTCGGTCACGCACACACTCTCTCCCCCTCCCATCCCTCTCTCTCACACACACACACACACACACACACACACACACACACACACACACACACACACACTCCCTCCCCTTCCATCCCTCACACACACCCTCCCTCCTCCTTCCTCTGCTCTAGCACACACACACACACACACACACACACACACACACACACACACACACCTCCCCTCCCCCCTCACACACACCACCCTCCCCTCTCTCCCTCACACACACACACACATACACACACACACACACACACACACACAGAGCTGCTCCTTTCTCTCTCATGCTCTCTCCCCCTCCCTATGTGTATATGTGTGTGTATGTGTGTGTGTGTGTGTGTGCCTTTCTCTCCCACTCTCACACAACCACACACACATGCGCGGGCACACTACACACAGGCGCGAGCACGCACTTACAGAGAGAGAGAGAGGGAGACAAACACACAGGAAAGCTCTGACAGTATATTTATGCCAACATTTTTATAACTTTGTGAAATTGAACAATTGTATTGTGAGACATGTTCCTGAAAACTTTTGTTATTTACAGTTTAAGACACGACATATTATTATTAAACCCCAGTTTTCACCTGAAAAAAGTAACACATTCAAGGTGCATGGCATGTTTTTGTAGTTGAAATAGTGTGTCTATGCTGAATTTACTTTACCCTGTCAGTCACATTCAATGGGTGAATACAGTGTCAGACACACGCACGCGCGCGCACATGTACACAAACGCAAACTAGCGCACGCGCGCACACACCTCTTTGGAGCTGCTTTGTAAGGTGGATTTAAGGTTTTTTTTAAAAAAAAATCAAGCTAGCACGAGACAAACAAGTGACTTTCTCACACAATTTCTTTCATTTGGTCTTTTACTCACTGACAAAATTGACGAGTAACGTTTGTTTACAACTTTAGCTCCATCAAAAACAGCCTCACACATAACATGCGCGCACACACCCACCCGAGTCTCGCTGTCATCGGGGAGGAAAACACTATCATGAAACAGTTTTTCACTATTCTATATTAAGTCATGGTTAATTGACTCCCTCACCCCCGCAGTGGTGGTGCCGGTTTGACGCCTTCTCCGTCGCTGTCCAGGCTGTGTGTCTCCCGGTAGTCGAAGAGCGAGCGTACGGTCTCCGCCATGTTCACGCCAGCGATCGCTGATCTTCCACCGCCGCACAGTTCAGCCTCTCTCTCCCCTCTCCAGCCGCTCAACTGGCTCACACCAAGGTTATTCCAGCCGCTCCCAACGCGGCGGAGCGGAGGGGTGCGCGGCGCGCGGCAGGCCACAAAATAGTCTATAATGTAGGCTATCGCGTCATTCTCAGTGTGCCAAAGACTGAGCGAAAGTATGATTTTAAAACACCGAGTTTAAACGGGCTAATTGTGGGGGATAAATATCAAGCTGTGTGTCACTTTTAATAAATAGGATGGTGACGGACACCCCTGCGGAGGAATGGACGCGCTCACCAAGCAGATGAAAAAAAGTAGACCGTTCCTAAGAAGAGTGATTAGCTCGCTCACTGAAAGAAGAAATTATGAAAATAAAAAAGTGAGGACCTAAACATTGAGGTGAAGTTTGTGTTCCAAGCAGAAAAACACTAAGGTAAACTGGGAAACATTTTCTAGTTCTGTTTACAAACCCACACGCACTGTGCGTTGTCATTTTATCAACAGGTTAACACATTTACTCCCCTATCAACAAATCGGGTGATTTGGGTACCAAATCATGGTTTGTTACAGAGTGTAGACTGTTTCTTATGTTGTTTCTTCTAAGCCCTATACTTAATAAATGTCCTAATTGATTGGACGATTCAAATATGCAAATGAAGTATACCAGTTTTCAACATTCAAGTTGTATATATTGGTACTATTGGCAAATTTAGACAAACTGCTCTTGCATATTTCTCCTAATTAACATTAGGATGCATTAAACTCCCATTTTTGCCAGAATCAATAATGTGATCAATATAACCTGAATAGTATTACCCTAAATAATAATTAATAATATATGACAATGATAACATTTGACTACAAGTCACTCATCAAGACAGGGAAATGGTCAACTCACCACTTTGTAAACTCTCCTCCTGCCAACTCTGCTACCTGGCCAGTCGAGGTTTTCAAAAGTAAACATCAGAGTAAACATCGAGGAAAAGGTGGACAGGATAAACACCAGCTACGATCCCGACCACACAGACAAGGAAGACCATCTCTTCGTCCATCTCAACATCAGAGGAAACACCGAGGTAAACGTGGAGGGATTAATAACCAGCTGCAATCCTGGCCACATGGAGTGTTGCATAATAAACTGGATGACCTCCGTGCCCATATCAGTTTCCAACAGGATATCAGGAACTGTAATGTCCTTTGTTTCACCTAAACCTGGCTAAATCCTGGAATACTGGACAGCGCCATTCAACCAGGTGACTCTAGTGACAGAACAGAGGACTCTGGCAAGAAAAGAGAAGCAAGCATGTGCTTTATGGCGAATAAGGACTGGTGTGACAGTGGTAGTTATTATCAATCAAATGCAGACCGCACTTTCTCCAAAGGGAATTTATTATCACAGTGGTCTACATCCCACCACAGGCGAGTACAGAGGCTGCCCTGTCAGATCTTTGCAAAGACTTGAACTGCTCACAGATTGGTAATCCTGATGCTGCGCTCATTCTAGCTCGAGACTTAAATCAAGCTAACCTTAAGAAGGTTATGCCTGACTTCCATCAACATATTGACTGCACCACAAGGGGAATAAACATTCTGGATCACTGCTTCACACCACATGGATAATTAAAAAGCAGCAGCCTACAATGTAAGAAGAATAGTAAAGGAGGCAAAAAGTGACTACAGGAAGAAAGTGGAACTGCAATTCCAGCAGGGCAACTGCAGAAGCATGTGGCAAGGACTAAGAACTGACAGATTACAAGCCCCCTCCACCCCCCATCCCCCCTTGTCAAGTGCTGTTGCGTCTCTAGTAAGTGAACTACAGTAAACAACTTTTATGCTCGCTTTGTGGCCATCGGCAGCCAGCCAGCAAAAAACAGCTGAAGCAGAGGTTAATGGATGAGTGGGCGCACCTTTCACACCTGTCACCCTGAGCATGACATCCAGAGGGCTTTCAAGCATTGAACACCAAGAAAGCAACAGGACCAGACGGTATCAGTGGGTGGATCCTCAAAGTATGTGCTGACCAACTAGCGCCAGTGTTCACAATGATATTCAACCTGTCCCTGGCTCAGTCTGTCACACCCATGTGCTTCAAGAATCACCATCATTCCCCCAAGAAAATAAGACCAGCCTGTCTGAATGACTACTGCCCAGTGGCACTCACCTCTGCAGTGATGAAGTGCTTTGAATGGCTGGTCAATGATTACATCTGCTTCTCACTGCCCAGCACACTGGACCCACTACAATTTGCCTACCGTCCCAACGATCAACTGAAGAAGCCTATAGCACACATCCTCCACACCACCCTATCTCATCTGGACAAGAAAGGGAGCTATGTGAGATTACTGATCATTGACTACAGTTCAGTGTTTAACACCATAGTTCCCTCCAGGCTTGTTACAAAGCTCTAAGACCTGAGATTAAACACCTCAATGCGCATGTAGATCCTTGACTTCCTGACAGGCAGACCCCAGGTGGTGAGGGTTGGCGGACATACCTCTTCTGCCCTCATCCTTAAAACCAGAGCACCCCAGGGCTAGGTTTTGAGCCCCCTGTTGTACTCCCTGTACACACACGACTGTGTAGCCACTTTCGACTCCAACACCATCATCAACATTGCTGACGACACAGCTGTGGTGGGCCTGATCACAAATAACAATGAAGGCCTACCTGAAGCAAGTAGAGGACCTGACCCACTGGTGTCAGGACAATAACCTATGCCTGAAAGTCAGCAAGACTAAGGAGCTGATAGTGGACTTTGGGAAGAAGCAGGGAAGGACTACTCCCTCCTTAATAGCAACGGGTCCTCGGTGGAGTGGGTGGACAGCTTCAAGTACCTTGGTGTCCACATCACAGAGGGCCTGACCTGGGCGATGCATACTCAGTGGTGAGAAAGGCAAGACAGAGACTGTTTCACCTGATATGCTTGAGGAATTTCCAGGTATCCCCTCAAACACTGAGGAATTTCTACTTCTGTACCACCGAGAGCATCCTAACAGGGAACATCACTGTGTGGTACGGAAACCGAACAGGACCGCAATGCCCTGCAAAGAGTGGTTCGTTCAGCTGAACACACAATAGGCGGTGCTCTACTCTGCCTAAAGGATATTTACACCAGGCACTGCAGGAATAAGGCTAGGAGAATCATTAAGGATCCCAACCACCCGAATAACAGCCTTTTCTCCCTGCTGTGGTCAGGAAGAAGTTACCCCAGGCACTGAGAAGCTCAGGAAGAGCTTCCACCCTCAGGGCACTCCTGGGTCATGGAGAAGGTTGTTCAGGCACTCCCAGACAAAAACGGGCTTGTACACTAGGTCAAGGTCAAGACGAAGATGAGCACATTAGATAGGTCCATCACCAGGGTCTGTCTCTTCCAGGAAGCCGAATGCGGCAGTGGTAAAGACTGTCCTCCTCTGGGGGCCATGTGCTAGTAACCTCTGGCCCCTGAGGTAAATGGTACATCAAGTATGAGATGAAAGATGGCTTGAAGAAGAAAAGTCTTGTTTTTGTTGTTTTCCCTCCAATCATACACATATATTTATTACTATTCCTATTCTATTTAAACTCTTGTTAATGCACAAATTGAAGGAACTAACAGTATGACATTTCACAGTGATTGTACTTATATGATTACATGTGACAAATAGAGCTTGATTGATAATATATATAACATTGATTGGATTTTCAAAACACTGAAAAAATGAGGTTTGTGCTGGACAGACACACATGACATACACTCCCCACTGCAGGGATTACTAATTAAATGCTAATCACCGGGGAAAGCAATCCACAGTAACACTGATTAGACACTTCCTTTAGCTCTAATATATACACATTTTATGTTGCAAGACCTTGGTTTCTGGACTTAAGTTGTAGGGATGAAAATCAGAGGGTAATTCACAAAGGGACAGTGTTGCAACACACTGCCGACAATAAGGATAGTGAAGGCAATTCTCTGTCAAATAATTCTGCAAGTTGATCACGTGATTGATATCTTTATGACTGAAGTGGGAGATAAAATAATTTCTTTTTTCTTGATTTTCACAATAAATTCTTCTGACAAAAACAGGAATCAATCATGATGCTATGAATATTGTTTCACTGTTTTATTAAGTATTTCTAATTTCATGGAATTTTATAGAAATTTGAGAGTGTACGACGTGTAACAAGTGCACAGCCTTCTTTTCACAGATTCACACAGCAACTTGTACACATGTTCCATCATTCAAATGTAAAATCATAAAGTGGCAAAAGTCTTCAGAAAGCAAAAGATAATCAGAGTTATAATGTCTGAATGTCTGCTTCTTGGTAACTCAGATCTATTCACTTGTATTTAAAAACTGCTTCAGCAAATAGCAAATTACTACATAAAATCCACAGTCCAAATAGTAAACATCAAAACTAGGTACCAGTAAAATATTTCAAGAAAATATATTATTTGTCCCAGGCCCTTGGCTGTATCCCAATTACCAATGTTTTCACGTTCCATTGAACAGTAATTATAGTTGTTAGTATTATTAGATTATTGTATCAAACTGTCACATAACTAAAAATGTATTCCCCAACCATACAGTATACCACTAAACGCAATCAATAAAAAAAAAATTAGAATCAATTTAGAGAAAGGTGATTTTCTTTTATGTGTTTTATTTCATGGGACAAAAATATGACGGATATACTTTGCTGAGTTTCTTGAATCCCATTTATCTTTTCTACAGGTATTTTAGACTGATTCCCTTACAGATTTGAGAATTGCATCACTTCCCTCCTTCTAAAAGGAATACTAGTGTACTTAACACCACACTGATGGCTCTATTTTAAGATACAACAACAGTGAATTTTCAGGGACATTCATTTAAACTACTACCGTGGTCTCAGTGGCAGCAAAGCCATAATGTAGACAGAATAACCTACCATATTTCTCAGTGGCAGCCAGATACAATTGCACTGTACACTGGTCAAACTCTTCTGGTTAAGAGGGCTAGCTCTGTCCTGGACTGTCCTCTAGATTCCATAGAGGAGGTGGGTGACCATCACCCACCACTTATAACATCACAGCTTGGTTCATTTATCATTAACATCATATTTATCTTATGTTTCACCCTTGTGCAATGAGTTTTTTTTTTTTTCTTTTGTGCAATTATCCAATTTCCAGTGCAATATTTCAGTACAATGCTACACACCATTTGTGCATTACCACTGCAGGTCATATCTGTATATGTAACAGGTGTATATAGTTTATATACTGTATGTATATATAGTCTTTAGTTTTTAGTTTTTTATTTATCTTTTATCTTATTATGTTACTTTTTCTTCTAATTTTTAGCTGCTATAACAAGTGAATTTCCCCTGTAGGGATCAATAAAGGTTCATGCATGCATTTTTCCATCAATGCTCTGAAAGATCCTAATGATTTATTTCATGCACCTGTTATTTTCTTTATTTTAGGTATTTACTGATAGTCTAATGGTGCTTTCTGTCAACAAGGAAACATTTATTTGTTTTTTAGTTTTTCCCCATCTATTTTGTGGGTTTGACATTTGTGATTCTATATTTTGATATTCTATATATATTTGATCATATTAGCATTTTTCCTTTCTCTTGCATACCATGTTTGCTATATTTTTGGTTGTCCATTTCATCACTATGTGCACTTGTTTCTATCATAGAGAAATCTGAAATTTTGGGGTAATCCTCATTACACAGTTACCTTTTTCATTAACTCCCAACCAATACTAGAGTTATTGCATTTGGCTTATTTATCTAAATTAGCTGCTGGGTTTAGTCACTGACACAAACTCCCACAAAGATAGCACTGAAAAGTAATTTGACCATTCGTTTTGAGAGATACACAGTCATTCAGTGACACTAGACAAAGGTCACAGGGTCAATACGAATCATCATCACCTTAAATATTCCAAATTTTACTGCAATCTAGCTATTAGAGAGTGAAACTATCCTTATGTTCCACTCTAAAAATATACCCATCTTTTATCAGAATTAAATAACTAAATTATTCAATTTTCAATTCCTTAGTTTGAGGAGTATAAATGATAAAATTAAAAAAAACTTCTTTTTTTTTTAACAAAATATCTCAAACTTCTCAAAGCATCAGTGTTCAATGTTCTTCAAAGGCGAGTAGTTATAGAAAAGCTGTTTAAATACAGAGATGGGCAAAGTTGTGATTTAGATCAGGAAATATTTGATCACTGAATAAGGAAGCAAGACTGAGAATCTGACCAGAGCCAAGTTTTGATATTTAATAGTTCTCACAACTTCAGAGACACATTTTGTTTGGCATTGAGGTCCAACACCCATCCCTGTTTGACACTTGATGCATGGTGTAAGTTGACTCACACAGACTCAGTTTTTGATAATAGAGCTAACCCTCCCGGTGTCTTTATATTCTGATACTCCGCTGTTCCACATGGGTCAAAAATGGCCCACCATCATCACAAACCTCTGGTTAGGCTTGATTTAATTTTAACTCTGAAATCATTTTGAATAATGACACAACCCTGCCACTCAACAAGTTGGAAAATAACTATTTTCCTTTTTCACAGTACAGCATAAAGACTGTATTTATTCTTTTTTTTTTACTACAAAATACTTATCATTGATTTTTTGTACCATTATTATGAATATGTATACAATAAATATTATTCTTAGCAGTAGCAATATTGTTGTTTGTTATGACTGAAGTTACTGCAGAAGTTTAAAAATTGATTGCACATGAAGAAGCAGAAATTAGCACAACAACCATGAAGATTTCAATACTGAATTGTACTGAAAGGTAATAAATTCATAGCGTTCTTGAACATTTTGAGAAACACAGACACACATAACTTTGTTGAACTCTTATTGTTGGAAGATTTGTATATCTTTACTTGGCACATGCAAGACAGTATGCAAGTCTGCATGTATGAGCTTCACAGATTTTATTTTTTGCATTTTCAGGCTGATGTAAGGTGAGGGCGCTCCTGTCTTTAATGACGGGGTTATCGGTGCCTTTCCCAGCTGATCCAGAAACACCCTCCTTCTGTTCTGCTCATCCAGCATCCAGGTAGAGTTGATCTCTTTCTACATGACATCAGTGTTATATGAAGACACGTTGATGATCATCCTCTTATAGCAGTATGTTCCAATCACCTTTCAGATGATGGCTGGCTCTCTGTCCTCACGATCACTGATCTCAGCATCCTCCAGCAATGTGCTCATGAGGACCACATTCTTGTTCTTTTTTCGGACAGTAAGACACAACAGTGGTGGTGGGGGGTGAAGGTAAACTTTCATTAGAAGACCTGTCCTCCCTTTGTTGTGAGGAGTGCAGTGGGGAGCTCAGGATAATTCTTCATTGCTGTGTTCACCATGACTATCCTCCTCTTTGGGAGCTGCTGGCCGAGTTCGTACGAGGTGAAAAAAATTGTCACATATAACATTGCACCCCCTCAGGCCTTCAGTCATGTCAAACACAACACGCATCCCTTGATTCTTCCCTGGGGCTCTTGCTCTTGCTCTTGCATGTTCCAAGCAAAGCTGACTGTACATCACACACCACCCAGATATTGATTCAATACTTTGCCAATATACTGGGCAAATACTGCCAGAAAGGACAGCTCCCTTCTGGTAGACAAAAATAAAAACTGATTTTTTTTTTTTTTTATTATCAGTCACAGTAAATAATCTCATAAATTGATATTACAGTACTGAATAATAAAACTAACAATGAAGAGCATGGACAGTATTTATGGAATGGAACCAGTTGCTCCTCCACTTCAGTACAAGGATTATAAAATTAAGGGGGAAGCTCCACCCACTTATTCCAGACTTCTGTGGGACATCATGCAGGTCTCTTGTCACATCTGATCATCCTTCAGGAACTGTGAAACACCTTCAGAGTCATTGCTGCATGTAAAATTACCCTTCCACCTTAAGCAAAGTCTAAAAAAATAGATGTAGCCTCGGCAGAACAATATACACCAGTCAATCCCATGTAGGCATGTAGGTTTATGTCATCCATCCTCTGCCAGTCCTCTCCATGTTGGTCGTGTCCAGGATGATTTTTTCAATGGCTGACGTAATGAAGAGGTGGAAGATTGAAGCAATGTGCTGGCTGTTGCAGACTGCTAATCTAGTCGGCCCCGGGGTCGTCCTTATCACATTCTGTGCTGCCATTCTGCCCTGATGGCTATTCAGTGATGAGTACCATTGCTTGTTATGTTTAGACAAAAATGTCTCTCTTGATGGTCTTCATCCTCTGAAGAATGACTCATAATGCTCCGGGTTGTACTCTTCATCATCCTTTTCTTCGGATTTTTCCACCTCTTCTATTTCATTGTTCTCCTGGACATCTTCAGAGGAAATCTGGTCAAGGACCTGTTGGGCACTCAACTGCACGGAGAAAGAGGTACTGATGTGCAGTTACCTTATAATATTATGACCCCACCCCTGATTTGTCTGCGAAAAAACAGTGTTTTACTGCAATAAATTATTTTATTTTGTTTCATATTTTGTGGGAAACAGGGTCAGGTGTGGGGTGGGGGAAGGGTGCTGCCCCACTTGCACAAGGATGTTTTTGATTAGTCAGGCATATGCATACATTCTCTCTTTAGGGGTGTCTATGTTTGTGTTTGTTTGTGTGTGTGTGTGTGTGTATTCTGTGGTTGCTATAAATCATTTATGAATTACCTCAGTTCATTTGTAAATTATTGCTTAAACACTGAATCAAAAAGCCCTGATGGTATACAGATTTTGTAATACAAAAAAAAAAGAAAAAAGAACAGTGATTTACTTTTCCTTATGGAAAGGTCAATCAAGGAAAGTCATCAAATTTCTTGCAGATTTCTTTTTCTCTGCTGGTAAACTCATGAACGGGTCATTTTAAGACAATAGGGGGGTTAAGTCTGGAAACAACCACTTGAGAATTGATTCAGCTCAGTAGGGTATAAATAACGCGACATGCTATTCCTCCAAACTCCCAAATGGCATCAACATCTATTAAAACTTGGTACTGTAGATACAGAATGATGAGTAATTGTGAAAACTCATTGCCTATTTCTCACCCCAAATATATACAGAATTTATTTGAATTTTGACACATGCCATATTTTTCCACATTATAAATCAAAGACACATGACCTGTCAAGCAAATGTACATTGATGTGTAAATAAATGAGAGAACTGTCAATAATCTATAGTACAGGCTAATTGAGATTACATGTCTCAAGCTAATTCATCCATGGCATTGCCAACAAAGAGATAATTGTGGGTTGACTTTGGCAGGCTGTGTTGTAGAGTTTCTAAATAGATAGAAAACCCAAAATACAGTAAGTGCTGATGCCTCTCTGGCAAATTAAACTGTATGTGCGCTTTGGGCTGACCCATTACAGGTCAGCTGTCACCACAACAAATCCATGAGAGACACGTACTGCATACATGACATTATTGTTTATTGATTAAATTTAACTTTTCAATTAACCTATTGTCATTCCCAGGCTGTTCTCCAAGCTGGTTCATCTGGGACTTACAGAGTCTTCAACTAGAAAACACCAACTGGAGAGGGTGAAAACCTACAAATACAGTGGTGCCCACTGAGGACTTAAAGGTGCAGTGTGTAGAATTTAGAAATGGAATATAATATTTATAAGTATGTTTTAATTAGTGTGTAATCCCATGAAACTAAGAATCGTCTTTTCGTTACCTTAGGATGAGCCCTTCTTATCTGCATAGGGAGCGGTTCCTCTTCCACGGTGCCCGCCATGTTGCTCCACCGTGTTTCTACAGTAGCCAAGAATGGACAAACCAAACACTGGCTCTAGAGAGGGCCTTTCACGATTTTCGCAAGGTTTTTGCCACCACTGTAGGATCTCCTACACGCTTGGAACAGGAGGGTGGGGGGAGTGGTTATCAGTTGGTTGCAATCTTCAACCTCACCACTAGATGCCACTAAATCCTACACACTGGTCCTTTAAGCCTGTTGTGGCTCCAGAGGGAGCTGCATGAAATCTGATATATTGCCTCAAGTAATACATGTTGGTTGGAGCTGAAGACTATAAGTTTGAAAATCTTCTTCTTGGGGTGTGAACTTAGAAAGAAATTAGGTTACCAGACCTCTGTAGTCTGCTCCCAATTTCTGCTGGAAGTTAGCAGATCAAGGCTTCATTAGCCGCTACTAGCATGAAGCTGTATTCACACCAAATCAGGCATTGCAGCACACCGCTGAAGGGTTGAGAGGAGGTGTGTGGGGGTGAGGGCATGCTTGTGATCTAGAACATAACCGCTGTGAAACAATCAGAAAATAACGTTTTATTGATCTGATTCACTGGCTTTCTCGCTACCACCACTCCCTCTCTTCATTCACTCTCTAGCTAGCTTGAGCACAGCTGCTCTCTCTCTCTCTCTCTCTTTCTCGTCTTTTTAACAATGAGTCAGGAAGCCCACAGCAAAGTCTAACTTTACTTTTAATGTTATCAAATAAAGACAAATGTCCTCCTCTCCTCCTAGTAACATCATTGTCCTCCCTCATGGCAGCATTTTACAGCTCTGATCAGTCTGATTGCCGGATGTGATTCGCCACCGCAGCATGATGTCAGGTTATGTTTCTCCAAAAGTTGACTCTACTGTCTCCTCGCAGGCCACTGCCGCACCACTGCAGCCAAAGCGCCCGCAGTCTAAACACACTACCCCCATTCATATGAATGGGAGGACTGGTGCCTGAATCTTCTACTTCTGTATGGCAAATTGCATTGTGGGTAATGCAGGCAACAGGTTTTGAGGAGGGAGAAGAATACATAGAATAAAACAGTCCATCCGTCGAGAATCTGACTATGGAGCGAAATGCTGAATGGGTGGGGTGCTCTTTTAAGGATAAGATAAATGTGTACTTCATGGCCATTTTTTAAAACTCTTGTTTTCATTAACCATTTTTTGAAAGATGTGATATCTTTAATCTGTAGTAGTTGGTGCCCCTTAAACACATGATATCCTGTCCCTATCTGTCAATTATATCACAGTGGAAACAGGCCTATCTTGGGCTACTGCTCAGGCCATCACTTGCACCGAAGCTAACATAGGCCAAATAGTTATTGTATTTTGAACAAATTTTAAAAATAATAAGAAAATTTAAAAGATACAGGGCAGGCCAGCTGTGTCTCAAATGCACCTGTTAACCTGCATTGATCAACCCAGTGAACACTCCAAAAAAAAAACAAAAAAAAAAAAAAACGGGCCCTTTGGCTGAATTCTAATTACCAACCCCTGCTGTTGGCTCGCTGCATGTTGTTCACCAGACCTACTCTAAAAGTTCTTGAAACTCCTCATTTACAGATAATAATGAAGGTCCTGAACTGGTGGAATATGGAACCACTTGACGAACAGTAAAGTACAGGTCCTGATGCACACGTGAGGATGTAACAGTCATCAAGAGGCTTGAAAATGATGCTTGGCTGAGATAAGACAGAAGAAGAAGGATGTGAGAGAAAATGTATGGAGATCTGGGAGCTGCTGAATGAGTTTGGTTTAATTGTAATTCTGCTCTGTTTACGTGTGCACAGTATCATGAACACTTCATCACCCGCACCAATACCCCCAATGTGTGTGTGTGTGTCTGTACTGTATTCACGTACACACAAACACGCAAATATACACACGCACACACATTCACGCACAGCCACACGATTCTTACTGAAGACACTCACATGCACGTGCAAGCAGTGCACACATACAGCAACACACAATTATACAGTCTTCACAAACTACACACACACATAGACACACACAGACACACACACACAGACACACACACACACAAACACACAGTTCCAATAAAAGACACACACCCTCTTACACAGCACACACACTCACACACACACACAGACACACACACACACCGCATTCATTTCCCTTTCATTCAGCACAGGCACATATTGTGCTGCTGTAACACACACACACACACACACACACACACACAAACTCACACACAGTCACACACACACACACACACACACCATTTGCAGAGCTTGCTCCTAGCTCTCTCCACACACACACCCCTCCCCCTCTATCTCTGTCAGACACACACACATCACACACAAGTATACACACACACACACACACACACACACACAGTCACACAAACACACACAAGTACATGCACATTCCCTCCTACGCAGGCGCGCTCACACACAGAAGCACGCACGCACACACACATTCCCTCTCTTTCCTTTCACACACACACATCTCCCTCGTACACCCCTCCCCCACTCTTTCTCACACACACACACACACACACACACACACACACACACACACGTACATGTCCTCTCTCTCACTTTTCTTTGCTTGCTCATTCACTCGTTCACTCACACACATACGCACACATAAATACACACACATTCCCTCTCTTGCTCTGCCTCTCTCTCTCTCACTCACTCACTCACTCACTCACTCACACACATAGGAACACACACGCCTGCACAAACATTCATAGGCACACACACACACACACACACACACAGAAACACACACGCCTGCACAAACATTCATAGGCACACACACACACACACACACACACACACACACACACACACTCTGTCTCCTGCTTGCTCTTTCTCCCCTCCCTCTCTCTGTCTCTCTCTGTCTGTCTGTCTCTCGCTCACACACACACATACACACACACACACTCACTCTCTCTCTCTCTCTCTTTCCTGCCCTCTCTCCCCTTCTCTTTTTTCATCTCTGTCTCTCTCAGACACACATACACCCACATGCACACGAATGCGCAAGCACACACTGACACATGCGCACAAGCGCACACAGAGACACACAAACACACAGAGACACACACCCATTTTCTCCCAGCCTCTGTAACACACACACATATTTTCTCTCTTGCTGGCTGCACACACACATACACACACACTCTCTCTCTCTCTATCTCTCACTCTCTCTCACACAAACACACATATATGTACACACACACACACACACACACACACACACACACACACACACACACCTCCCCCCTCTTCCACAGGCATCCTGGCTGCCACTCCTTCCCTAACAACCACACACACAAAACGAAAAGATGCACACACACATACACATATGTGTAAAGACATATAAACAAACACGCATGCACACACAGACACACACACACCCTTTTAAGCACACACCCCACCCCTTACACTCAAACACACATCCTGTCCTGTCTTTTCTTACAGTTCAACATAAACACACAGACACATCTCGCTGCTAATATTCAAACTCTAAATGTAAGATAACAGATGTTTTTTTTCCACCTAAAATCTTCCTCCAATCGTTCCACACACACAACTCAACATGTGCATCGACGACATCTGCAATCTGTTTTTAAGTCAGATACGAGAAACAACTCAAATTATAGCCAAGATCAATTTATTTCAACCCATTCATACACCCTCAATAATCCAGTCAATAATAAATACGTTTTTTACACCAAAGTTTCAGACAAACATAAAAGTCTGTACATTACTTTCATTTTATATTCACAATGCAGCAAACAATGCTCTCGCTGTGATCTAAGATACATTTTATATTTTGTGTTTTTTCAACATTTTTGTAAAGTAGTCCTTTTGAATGAAAAAATAAAAAATGAAAAAAACAGAATAATTTTATATTTTTAACATTTTTTAAAAGATTAGGTGTAAATTCGCCAGTTTTACATGTTGGCATCATGTTTGAAAAGGACCTGAGTCCTGATGAACCAGGTTCAAGTCTCTAAATTGTAAATAATTATTGTTTTTTTAGTCTCCTGTGATAATAAACTGCAAATCTTTGGTTTTGAACTGTTATTTGGACAAAACAAGCAAATTTAAATTACATTTAAACAAATTTAAATATGTAAACTTGGGCTCTTGGAAAATGTAGTTGGCATGTATCACTATTTTATAGACCAATAATTGGTAGAAAATCAATAATTAAAAAACAAACAAAAATAAATGAGTTGCAGTGCTACTATATTGATTAGTATTGCATCCCAGATGTCAAATATCTCTATACATAACTATCCTGTCACCTGTGAACAGACTCAACCTAAAACTTTTCCATAAGAACGGTTCATGTGTGTTTAAAAGCCCAAAACCCACGACTTTAACGGACACTTGAACCCAGCAATGTCACAGATTTTATGTCTTAAAGGGCCTTCACATGAACAGTTCAGAGGAAATTGTATTCATTTAAAATATAGATTTAATTTTAGACACCGAGGAGACCTCTGGACTACAGTGATGTAGCGGAATACAAAACAAATTTGTCAGCCCAAAGATTAAATCTAGCTTTGGTGTCTGGTCTCTCTTGTGTTAACATTTTATCGAGGCCAAAAGTGCAGCTAGCAAGACAGTCAATGCACAGATAAAGCCACATTTGCAGGACAGGGATTACTGCTGCATGAACGTAAACTCAAAAAGATTAACGGCAATAACACTGAAACAATTCATAATCAAACATTATTTATGATAAGGCTATTAATCATAGTCTTTGTCATGTGAAAATCCCACAACTGTCGTGACAACTCTAATAAATGTGCCGGTTTCCTATGATTTCTGCTTATAGACAGATGCGATGGTAACCTAATCCTCTCTTTGTGCTTTGAGCCATTTGTCTACAGCTAGCTCCCTCCACACCAGCGGTCAAAAGAGAGGGCACTCGGTGGTGTTACATTCATAAAAAAAAAACACACACACAATAATGGTGTAACAAGAAATATAGACAATGAATCAATCTAGCACAAACAAACAAACAGTTTTGTTTGGCAGGAATGTAACCACAGTGCTTTACTTCTTGTGGTCTGTAGGAAGAGCTTGGACAGACTAAAAATGGTTGTATAAGTCGGTCCATGACTGCCAGATGATATGTGTGACGCAAACAGAAGAGCGGGAGGCTATAATATAAAGTCATTGGAACCTTTCAACACATCCTCATAATTAAACGACAGTATAGGTCTAAAATTCAGCTGGCAAAAAACAACCTATAGTTACGATAACGCCATCTAGCGGCCATAGTAATGCACTCCAGAACAACCCACAGGACCATAATATGCAGCTTTCCAAAACCGTTTCAAGTCACTATTAAGGAAATAATTATGTTTTATGGTGTGACAACGCTGTGGTTAAGGTCTGGGTCTGGTTAGGTTTAAGCACAAAACACACTTGGTTAGGGTGAGGGAAAGACCGCGGTTTGGGTTAAAACGATCACTTGAAATGTGGTTTATACTTCCTTAAAGTTATGTTACATTCGTCATCATGGCAACAGTAAACACCACAACATTATGGCTTTTAAAAAATGTCCCAACTTAAGGTTGGAAGCATGAAGCGTCCTGCAGCAAAGTCCACTTTTTGCCATTCTTCTAGCCATTCACCCAACCCGCCTCCTCCTAATCAAGTCAAAATCATCTTATCATGCCACCTTATATTGACGTCATCTGAACTGCGTCACTTCCCCAGGTCATAGTTACTACGCTAGATGGCATAAACGTAACTATAGGTCGTTTTTTCCGGCCTGAATTTTAGACCTGCACTGTCGTTTATAACGTGAGGATGGGCTGAACTTGTAGCTACCCAGTCGCCTTTAAACTCATGGATGTGTTATTCAGACTGGACGTCTCAGCTCATATTAATATTCTGCTGCAGCACCTGTAGCAACATACTTGCATATTTTTTAATCCTGTGGCCAAAAAAAAATCTCAAGTCTAGTCTTATTTCTCTAGTCTTTGCCCATTCCTGATTCCTGATCTGGGACCAACCAGACCAACATATCAATCAGTTAAAAACAGAACTGAGCCAGAAAATCCTTTTGGAAAAAAACAAAGAAGATTTATGTCCTGTGTAGTGCAGCAGATAGTTTATCATCAGAGTAAAGCACGAGGAAAGATTATACATCCCCAATCCATTGAAAAGGACTGCAAATGCAATATGTGTAATATTGCATTTGCAGTGCATCGCATTAAAAAGTACTGCACTCCAAAGTATTATTGGATATTTAAGATGCATTGTGCTGTATTTCGTATTTTCATCCTCCAGACAGATGGCATAACTTTTCCCATGTACAGTAGCTCTTCTTTTCATAGGGATCACATTTCTTTTTTTCAAATGCATCATACCGACTTAGATCAAATGACAAAATACATCTGTGTTGCCTTCCAGTAACATTCAGTTTTCAGAGGCCTGAAAGACATTTTGGAGTAACCTTTATCATTCACATATCACACAGGTTTGATTATACTCCCAGTGCACCTACCAACAGTTTATCGGCCCACAAATACTAAATACAGCATGTGACAAGGCAAACATTAACTACACACAATCTGCAACCTTTGAATTAAACAAAATTTAAACTGTAAAATGATCAAATGGTCCCCTAAACCTAAAGATGGCAACACTGCAAAGGTTACTGAAAAAGCCTCTAAATATACTTAATATTAACTTCAAACACTCCCATGTCTGCCGTGCGCTCCACATTATCATGATTCTTCACGTACGATCCGATCCCATTTACAGTATCTTTTCTTTTTCTTGCCTGAAGCTTCATGCATCATTTAAGACAATCTGAGTCTACAGCTGATGCTAATTTAATTGGCAACGCAGCCCAGGTTGGACTGACAGAGTGGAGCGTGTCCAGGGTCATTTTTGATTAATTTCTCTGTTAGCCCATTGTAGTTTAGCTATATGTTGATTATTGATTCTTTTCCAGTCAAAATGGGATCAGATATGTGTCTTGATACTTTTGTACATATTAACCATTGTGATGAAGAGCATAATTTTGGGGCCTCACTTTTTGGGCTATAAATCATGACCTGTTGTTAAAATCATTAAAAATGTTCTGCTATTTTAAACAATAATCAAAATCAGAATCACAGAAAACAAAATCAGGCTGTCATGTACGTGCTCATCTGTACACCCATGAGTTTGGACTACTGATGTTATGGTTGCAACACACTTGTTGCTTCCTGCTTCCCAAGTCTTACGTCATGGTTGCACATGATTTCATTGCTACTAAAGTGCCACAAAAGATAACGAAATGATTGGAAAATAGTATAATCTCTCTTCCCATTATTGAGGAAAATCAAGAAAGAAATAAAGAAAGAAGGAATAAATCTATGTAATAACAACATATAAACACTAGAGGGTGATGTTACATTTTTTTCCTTCATGCACTGAACCTCCTCCAGATAATAATCTATATGGAATGATTTATAGCCACAGTGTTCAAAACTACACATATCAAAGCTACATTGTGCTGATGGCATGAATTCAAATGGTCTCATTTTACTCAGAATGTGCCCCTTGCTGACTACTGCCTTTGTCAGCTGCAGTGGATCCCGGCAGTATATCTAAAATAATAACTTCAGCTGTATCCAAGGAGTGATGCATGCACGAGGGAAACCACAACAGTGAGTTGTGTGTTGTGTTTACAGGCGTCAATCACGTTTAGTTGCCTTGATATCAAAATGTGAAAGAAAGAAAAAAAGAAAGAAACTCTGTCTCACCTCTGAATATAGATACTTTGTTAGATTTCATCTTATAATATAAATAAATATTAAGTTTGTATTAGAGTCTGCCATAAAATTAACTAGTTCCAACAAACGCTGTTATTAGCTATATTAGCTATATTGGTTATGGTTATTGTCCCCCATTCCTCTCTGTCTGAGGCCTCCGTTCATGTATATGGGGCTTCATGCCCTAAAAATAGCCCAACCCACTCATCTCCCTGTGTCTCTAGGGATCTGTGTATCTCTCTCGGCTGGCTATTATCACTCATCTCTTTCTTTTTCCTCTCCATATCAGTCAGTTTCCCACCTCGAACACCTCGCTCCACTCTTCTCATTGTTTTCGTCCCTTTACCCTCCTCCCTCTCTGCCCCTAACCTCTTTTCTCTCTCTCTCATTATTCCTCTTCACCCACACACACACACGTCTCATCTGCGGACACTTCTCGTGCTCCTGACGCTTCTTGTGGTCCTCGCTCGCTCCTTGGCTGTCACCGAGGGCAGGGCTTGCAAGGTGGTGATGGCCGTCTTGGTCCAGTAGTCTACCTCTTTGAAGATCCGGTATACCCAAAGCTTCAGCTCAAACATGGTCGGGCCGTCTAACTGCCAATGAGAAGGGGAGAGATCACCAAGCTCTGCCTCAATTTCTATCCAGCACTTTCACCACCATCATCATCATCATCATAACACGTCTGTCGACATCATTGCCTACCTCCAATCCGTCCAAGCTGGGTGTCAGGACCGCCGGGCCATCTACAGCTTTGAGAAGTTCTCCAGTGTTGATTATGAGAAGCGAGAGCCTGTCCTTTACCGTCTTCCTCTGGGTCTCGTACTCACCCTTCTTCTGACCTCCCAGTTCCTCTTCCTCTTTGGCAATCGCTCTCTCCAACAAGCTGCGGCACTGTAGCAGAGCCGAGTGGAGACGCCAGAGCTTGTCCCTGGTGTCCAGCTGGGAGGAAGGAGGTGGGACGGACACCAGACGGCCGTCAGCCACTGTAACATCTGGAGAAAAGGTCTCCTTCTTTCTCTTGAGGAGGAAGGGTAGAAAACAAAGAGGGTGAAAATTAGGAACAGAAGCAAGATTTTGGGAAGACATTAATGAGGAAAAGAAAGAGGTGGAGGAGTTGGAAGACTGAAGAGTGTTTATTTTTTAAGTACTAACCACAATGACGCCACTTTTTGACAGTAATTTGGCACCATGTTGAAGACTATTGGCTATAGGCAAGATGGATTTTCTCTTGACACAATGGGAATTTGTTCACACAGATTCACATTCCTTCTAACAATAAAACAGACTTTCCATCAGAGGTCTCCCTCTGAGGAGGAATTTGTGTTCAGCCCAAATCCAGTAAGGATTTATTAAGTCAAAAAGAAAAAGGGTAAACTGAGCTAACATAATAACGCCAACGCATGACAGAAACAAGGAAGGAGTACTTTGTGTGTTTGCTACAAATACACAACAAAATGAAACCATACTGTACCATACAATACTGTATGATGTGATATGATGTAGAGCTCCAACTAACGATTATTTTTAATATCAATTAATCTGCCTATTATTTTCTTGATTAATCGACTGATTGTAGGTCTATAAGTCATCAGAAAATAGTGAAAAATATCCATCACAATATGCTAGAGCACAAGGTGACATCATTAAATGTCTCGTTTTGTCCAACCAACAGTCCGAAAACCAAACATCTTCTATTTAATATCATATAAAACCAAGAAAAGCAACAAATTCTCACATTTGAGAACCCCAGACCATCAAATTTTTGGCACTTTTGCTTAAAGAATTACTTGCATAATCAATTATTATCAAAATAGTTGCTGATTCATTTTCTTTCAATCGACTAATCTTTGCTGTTCTAATATGATGCAACTTTCTTGTTAGAGTCAACATCTGAAACCCAAAATCATTAACACACCATATAGACATTAAAGAAATGGTTTGGCATTTTGGGAAATACGCTTATTTGCTTTTATTTGCTAGATTAGAGAACCACTATACTCTCATGTCTATATACTGACGCTATATATGAAGCTAGCCAGTTAGCTTAGCTTGGCATAGAGACTGGAAACAGAAACTCTGGCTAACCTTGTTTTTTTACTCTTTGTTTTTTGTTCAGGTTAAACAAACAAAATAAGTTATAATATATATAATAAGTGAAATTCAGAAGTGGATTTTATCTCCGGACAGAGCCCAGGCTACCTGTTTCCCTGCTGTGTCCAGTCTTTGTGCAAAGCTAAGCTAACCAGCTGCTGGAGGTAGATTCATATTTACCGTACAGACATGAAAGTGGTATCAATATTCTCAATTACAGCAAGAAAGAATTATGTGTATCTCCAAAGTTGTCAATATTCCTTTAATATAAATCCATCTATCTGATTTTAATAAAGAGCATACAACAAAAGACTTTCAAAGCTCCATTTTGACAAATATTATGATCTGGCTGATGATGCAGTGTGCTGACATCATTTCTCAAGCATGATTGTAATTGGCATCAGCTTTGGTACTTAAATGAGTTGTGAATCCCGGAGGCCTCCTTGTGACATTATACCGAGGCGTTAATGTTGAAACCTGCGTGCAAGTTAGTACCAGTGTGACAAAGTGAACTGATGTGACCTATATGGTCTATGGAGAGTCGGGGGGGCGGAAAGAATGCTTACTGTTCAGACTGCAGAGGAAATGTGATTCAGGTGGTTATGGATACCTCAGGAAGCGATAGTGCAGCCAGAAACAATATTTTCATGGATCATCAAGAACTGCGATAACGTGGTAGGCTGTAAAAATGATTTAAAGGGTATCAAACGGATGTTGTAAATGACTGTTTTCCCACCCAATTAATTGGCAAGGGACATCCTGTCTGGAACAAAATATGCTCACTCCCTGAAAAATATTCAGTCTGCAATGGAAATTATCTGAGATTTGTGAGCCAAAGACTAAACTAAATCCTGTTTCAGAGACAATCCCTCACAGTCAAAGAGATAAAGCACAGGAGACACAAATGTACATAAATTTCTGTATGACAGGGCTAAGACATAACTAATCACTTCATGGTGTGCTCACAGGAATCTGCTTGAGCTTTAGGGCTACAGCAATGTTTAAAAAGAAACAAACTATACCCACAAATTAAGTGATGACACAAAACTATGTCAGGAAGAAGAAAAATTGAAGAGGACATGAAGGATAAAGGGAGGAACGGTCAAAATTCTGGGAGTGAAGTGGATGAAGTAATAAGCCAGGCTGCTACCTTGCTTCTAGCGAGACACATGAAAGGAAGGATGAGGTAGTGAGCTGGCAGGAGACCAAGAAGTTTTAATAACTGGTAGCTCTCACACCTGTAGGCAGAGAGACGCAGGCTTGTGGAGAAGAGATGAAGGCTTCTTGCCCAGGCATCGATGAGCTTGTGCCAGAAAAAACGCCCACCTCTGTCATTCCAACTGAGTCCCCCCCTCCTTACCCTCCACTCTGCATTCCTACCCCCTGCTGTCCTTGACATAATGTCTTTCTCTTTCTCTCTCCATACACACACACACACACACACACACACACACACACACACGCACAGAGAGAGAGAGAGAGAGAGGGGGGAGACACATACACTCCCTCTTATCTCTCTTTTGCACACATCCTTTTCATCGTTCTTTCTTGTTCTGTCTTTCTTTTTCTCTCTGTCTCTCTCTCTCTCTCTCGCGCGCACACACACACACACACACACACACATTAAGTTACAGACATGTATGCACAGAGGACACTCATGACACACATGCACTCACACACACAGAAAGTCTATTAATTTTCCATTTAACCTTGGCCTATTTCTCTGTCTCCCTCACTCTCTCTCTCTCTCACACACACACACATACACACACACACACCTTTCTCCCAGGCTCTGAAATCATACTATGATCTCTGTCTGGCAAGTTGCAGCCAGTGGAAAAAACAAGCTCTTCAACTCACATAAAGTTCCAGTAAGATGGAGCACTCATAGTGCAGCTGCTCGGCTATAGCTGCAGCCCGGGCCGCCGTGCTCCTGCTCTGATCCGACCCGGTCATACCTCTAGTCCGCCTGTCAGCCATTGGCCCTCAGCTGTCTCTGCCGGGAAGACACTCTAATGCGCACTTGGAAGTCCGCTATTATACACCCGTGTGCGCCTGCCTCATCCCGACAACACCGGATTCCCGTTCATGGTTCACTTCAGGCTGCCCTTCCGTTCCCCTCTACTGAAACTCAGCCAGCGCCGTGTTAATTAGACCCAGCCTTCTCTAAGGTTTCGGTAAACCGAGTTTCCCCGTATGTCCGACCTTGTCTGCTTACTGTTACTTATGTTACAAAGTTTGCGGCCAACTCTCCGCCCTTTCCCCCAGGAACCCGATGCCAGGCGGGAGGAATTTAACGGGACAAGCAGGGGCGGAGAGCCGCCAAAGAGGAGGAGGAGAAGGAGGAGCTCATCAAGTTATTCATAGGAGCTTATCTGATTTACTGGTAATGACAACAGCAAAATGGTCTAAATTTAAGCAGGATGTTTCTTGGACTATTTCAGTTTGCTTCTCTGTTCTGTTGTGGCCCCCTTAAGATAAAAAATTGTCAATCCCAACAACAAAAACACAAAGCTGCTGCAAAAATACTGTACAATTAGACATTTTATGACATTTCAGTTTTAAAAATATCATGCATTGTTGTAGATTCAGTCTCCCACATAAAGCAGTTAAAGCACAAAGCTTAATCCCAAATTAACTATAACATTAAAGTAAAGCCACGTGTTAATGGCTTTAATGATAATGATCCAATAATATAATAATATAACATGGGCCATTCTGCTAAATGTGTACTTTTGATCCTTTAAGTACATTTTGATTAAAAAAATACTTCTGCATTCTGTGTGTGTGTGTGTGTGTGTGTGTGTGTGTGTTTGTGAATTTTAAATGTAGGGCTTTCACTTCTAATGTTGTGTTTTATAATGTTGTATTGCAACTTTTTTTTAATAAAATGATCTGAATACTTCCACAGTTGTTAACAAACTGCAAGTAAAAGTAAGGAGGTATTTATGGTGATTTAAAGTAATTAAAATAAGTCTCACTGTGCAGTTCAGCAAAGATAAGAAATCTGTCTGAAATCTGGCCTATAATTTGGAATAAATAAATGTATCATGTCATGTCTTATGTCAGTATTTTTACTTGGCATTGCAGAAAAAAACACAGGTGCATTACTAACGACATTAATGACAATAATGGTGGCTTTGTTCCCTTTAGACTGCCAGTAAGTCCTGTCAGTGAGCCAGCATGCACAATACCGGGACCCAGCTGCTGTTAGTATTTACACCTGTTGAAATACTATCCTAGAGAAGGTTCATTTGGATTTGAAACTTATACTAAACAATTTATGATAACTTTATGATCTTACAGAGTTAATGAATTCAACAAGGTGATAATTGTGATTTAAAGTAGGAAAAATGAATGGAATGAGCCAACTAATCTGTGAGGGAATCTTGAGGAAAAACACACAGAAAAAATATTAAATAATTGAATTATATATTTAATTAGCCTTTTATTCACAGTGGAGTTAAAATGGGGAGTTTATATAGACATCGTTGCATCTTTTAGAGTGTTCTGTAGTGTGAACTTTCACATGTTACAACTGCATCTTACACAATCACTATTTTACAAGACACAAACAAACAAGTTATTTATTAATTTGGGTGCTTTAATTTTAACTTCACAGGATTCCTTCTTGTAACAGCCAAATCTGGATATTTAAAACTATAGAAATACATTTACAAGCGCATGTGAATTTATCACATGTGAAACATATTTCACATATTTAAAACACAATTTTGTATTAGAAAAAATCCCATCATGTAGACATATGTGATTTTCAGATCATTCACATGAGAAAACACATGCAAAAGCACCAGTTTCACACATAATATCACATGAAAAAGAATTTCATATGTGATGAAGCCACAAAGTCACATATGGTTTTCTGACATTTGTGACATGTGAAAAGATACATTTTACATGTGCTTTTAAAGAGATTCTTGTTAATATACATATATTTTGATTGACTGTTTGATATATTTCTAGAGAATATGTTACAAAATATGATGACTATTCACCACTTATGTTTCTATTATTTACAAATAAGCTCGATGGTAAAATATACAGTACTATTTGTTTTCTTTTTTCCACAATCATAGATACAACATGATATTGGTATAAACTTTTATATACTAATATTTATGGCCTGAGCCCCAAAGGGGCGAAGACCCTATTGTATTTCGTGTGTTTGTTTCTTTCTTATTCTTTCTTGATTAATGCGCCACCCTAAATTTGACCGCCTAAACATGCTCAAAAACTCACCAGATTTGGCACGCACATCAGGTCTAGTGAAAAAATTGATAAAATATAAAAATTAACCCCCAAAGTGCCAAAATGTGCTCGAGAGCGCCACCTATGTATCTAATATGGCTGCCACGGGCCGTAGGAATGTTGTAGAAAGATCGATCCAAAACTCAATTATTCGTCTCATCAAGACCTACAAATCATACACTGACACCCCTGACCTAAATCCAACAGGAAGTCCGCAATATGCCCATCAAAGTACGACTTTGCACCAATTTTGGACCTTGAATAAACGCTATCTCCTCCGAGGGCGTTAATGGTATCGGCTTCAAACTTTATTACATGACTTATCACACTGTGCTGAACAAAAGTTATTAAAAACTTTGTAATAACTCGAACGGTTTAGATGTTATAAGTCCCGAAAGTTGGAGTGCCACATCACTCTTACAATGTACACCAATGGGGAGGCAATCTATGGGCATGGACTTTGTGCCGAACTGAGGCGTCTGACGTCTAAACTTTAAGTCAGACCACTTTCAAACCTGTATCAATGGATTCGCGACGAAAATTCCTACTACAATGTGGTTTTTAATGTAAGATTTGGCCAAAGTCATGGGACTTATGAAGATATTTACACTAGAAGACTGCTCTGAAATTCAATCTGACAGGGAGAAGGAGGGAAGAAAGGCGGGGTTGGGTGTGACAGTTGAATATAGTGCAGTTTTATAGGATATAGCAGAAAGGTCTATCTACTTACAGTACATTAGCCTATATACAAAGTTTGTATGAAGTTTGGGGTTATTATCATTTATTTTACAATAATTGTAGGTCTTATATGTATAATCAGTAGTGGGGATGACCTACGAGGGGAAGGGAAAAAATGGAGTGAGAGTGACTGTTAAGTGATAAAGTGCAGTAGAAAAATAAAATCATAACTAAATTTTGTATCTCTGTACTGCAGTTTTTCCTTTATTAAGGCCCGAGCACCCAGCGGTTCGCTCAAACTCTCCCTTCAAATATATGAGTATTTTTCTGTGTCCAGCTGCAGTTACTTTTTGTCTCGACACACCTGACAGTACACATGTCAATCAAACTTTGACCAGGTCATGTGGGTTAAAAGTCTTTTCTAAAAATAGACTTGATGAAAATTAAGGTTTGAAAGTGGTCTGAATTTCTTTTACACACAAACTCATCAAAAGTTTTCAAATTATTAATTGAAATTACAATGAAAGGGCCCAAAACTTGCATAGTTTTGATGACACAGGTGTGAGCAAGACAGACATGTCTCACCCTGCAGAAAATTCTCATCCTCACACCGTTGAGATTTGATGTTTCGCCATGACAGAGGAAGTTGGTATAACTTTATTGCACATGCTCCAGTCTGCACCGAACTTTACATGTTTGATAAGACTTCTGGCCTGAACAAGTGTGCATGACAATATTCCATCAGTGATGCAAACTGGCTGAATAGCTCCCCCCACGAAATTGCAGCAAAGCAGCCCCCGCAGCAGGCAAAATAGCGGACAAAGGAAGTGATGTTTATCCGTCTTGCACTGTCTGAAAACAGCTCGGGTCTGAAGTCATCTACATGCCCGTGACAGAAGCCCTTCGACTGCGCCGCGGCCCGACGTGCACGGCGGCGTGAGGGCCCGTTCAACGCTGCTTGCAGCTTTAATTTATATAGCATTCCATTCATTTTTATGCTTACAATATAAGCAGCCAGATCTGGTATATTCTGCAATGTAATCTCACAGTACAGTGTTTGAAATAGGCCTATTCCACAATGCATTACCAAAATTTTATTACACTTATGAGGATGATACTAATTTCAGTTTATATAGGCCTAAATTAATTCTGAAAATACAGTGGTGTGTAAACGGCGTTAAATTAACTACCTCTAATGGTGTGAAAATAACTCTAATGATTTAAAAAAAAAAACTTTAATAACAATATATTACATGATTGTACAAAGAAGATAATATTTTGATGGTCAAAGGGGTCATATGCGACATGGATCCGTGTTTGTGATTTGTGGGTTGGGGTTTAAGGGTGCAGCACCACGCCTTTCCTCTGGGTGTCACTGCAGGCAGCTGCAATATAAACAGAGCAGCAGCTAAATGACCGCAGCTAACGTTAGTGGACACCTGGGTGTTTAATTCAAAAAAGAAATGGGAGTGATTTAAGATTTTATCACCGTATTATTTTAACATGTTTAACTATCTACTGTAGCTGTCGAGCTGTCCAGGGACACTTTTAGCTCCTTCACCTTTGAGACCAAGCTAACAAGCCAAGTAGCTTAGCTTCAGTTGATATTAGCGGCATGAACTCTCTCGTCGGATACGGAGTGTCCTCGGAGTCTGACAGCGATGGAGATGTAGAGGATGTAAACAACGGTGGAGCTCGGTAATTAAACCCCTTATGAATATTTTGCATCATTTTTCACAGTGATAGAAACGTGTATGACGCTAGCTTATTCGTGTCTCAATGTTGTTATCATAAAGCGAACCGTGCAACTTTTTTTCTTCTCTTTTCTCTCTGCTAATTTTTCATTATCAAGTTTTGGCAAGGATGTCGGAAATGAGACGACAGCTGTTAAAAAGACCCGCAACTTCTTGCTGGAGTCTGGTTCAGCTTCCAGTGAGTCAGAACAAGAGGAAGAGGACTCAGAGCCCTCTTCATCACCACCACCACAACAACATCCAGCAAAGGCACCTACTGCTGCATGCCAGCCCACCCTGCCTGCACCTTCCCTGGGCTCCCTCACCCCTAACAAACTGCCTCCTCCTCCTCTAAACGCCTGCTCTGACAGCAGTGTGTTTGCCAACCCCTTCAAGGCTCAGGCAGACCAGAAGCTCAGCGCCTTGCAGAAACATGTCCCCCTCACAATGCAGGCCAAACCCTCCCAGATTGGAGGTAAAAGGATGTGTGTGTCATACAGGAAAGACGGCAGATGCAGGTTCGGGATCAAATGCAAGTTTGCTCATGATAGTGATCTTCAGACTGCAGTTACACCCTCTGACTGTCATCCACCTGTGAGTGACGAAGCACCGGCATCAGCTCAGGTTGAGACCCGTGCAAGCGGCTCCCAGGAGACGGAGGAGGAAGAGTCAGAGGGGCAGCAAGTGAAGAAGAGGAGGGTTGGACTGAGTAACACTTTGATTCCTCCTAAACGGGCTATGAAGCAGTTTGCCATGCAGAGGGACAGAGAACGGATCAATATGTCCTGATGGGTGTTTTATTAGCAATGACAGTTTGCTGTCACCAAGCAATAGTATGCAGCGGATGCCTGTGTGTATCTTTGTCTATAATGTTAGTGTACAAATAATAACTCAGGCATACTCTGTGTTTAAAATGTTGGAAATTGTGTCAATGAATACACTTAGGCTAAATGTTAAGACATTTATTTACATCATATAAATGAACAGTTGTTGTGCCTGCTCTACCACACATCCTATGTCACACATACTAAATTTGCATCAGACTGGTGCAACTTTAGTATCGACACGTGTTCAAAGGTTTCTACATAGTTCTGGTTATGAATTTACATGATGTTTCAAACACTATTCAGTGACAGAATATTAGTTTTAATATTTTAATTCAGTGACTGTGCTTGCAGGATTCATAATGTGATTAATAGTGTCCAATGTCATCTTCTGGCTGGCTACAATGACTAAGGACGTTTGTGAGCAGTAAATAAATTATACGGGTTATTATTCCTTCAGTCTACCCACAGCCAAGCTTAACAAATCTGCACAAATGTCATTTAAACTGGTTTAATGACACTGCCAAAAATCTTCTAAATATGTATGTTTTGTGACTTTTTACAGCCCTGTGTAACACCTTTCTGTCTATGTCCTTCCAGGTTTTAAGATATTTCTCTCTTTGTGAGTTTATTTAGATTTATGTTACATTTTTCTTTTAACCTGGTCGAGTAAAAGTTTTGTGTAGCTCTGGACAATAAATGAACAACTGGCTGACAATTCATTTAAACTGAATTTGTTGAACGCACACATATTGAGGAGGTTTGTAGCTTTCTAATGTGTGTTTTGTGTTTAATTCAGTATATAAATAAAGTTGCTTTAATCCAGTAGGAACCTTGATAATGCCACACACAAGGCATTTGAAGTGCTGTCTATTACTTAGAGGTATGCTATATTATTGCATAACAGCAATAGCTTTGCAACATCTTTTAGAAGTCATTTTCTGCATCAGTACACACACACACACACACACACACACACACACTCAAATAAAAGGCTAGTGAAGTTTACAGGACTTATGTACAAAGGCAACAACTTACACATATAGACACATACATATCTTTCCCTGATACAGATATTCTAAAAAGCTACCAAAGATGACTATGAGTGAACAGTACATATTATATTTGTGATCCTACATTTACCTCAAACGTTGCAATACAGTATATTAGCTCACTGATGACATAATTTGCCACTATTTTTTCTGCTTTGAGTGCACCATCCTTGTTTTACATGAGGGCCTGCTGCACATGTCTCTCAGTGCTGTCAGACAGAACATCCCCTTGTCCTGTCTGCTCCCAGACCACGCTGTCTTCCCCCACCGCCTCTGTCTGCTGAAGGGAGTTGACTGATGGAGAGGAGGAAGAGAGCACCGGATTGTCCAGAATAAAGCTGTCCCCATTGGTGCAGGCTGGATCCTGGGACTGGGGTTGGGACGGGGACAGGAGAGGAGGGCTCGGGGCGGCTGTCTGCAGGGTCTGAAGCTGCTGAGAGGTCGCTAGGATGGGGATCTGCTGAATATGGGTCTGGGACTGGCTGACCGGCTGGAAGGTCATTTGTAGGATTTGTGTCTGCCCGTGACTGTGCTGCTGGGAGGAATAGGACTGAAGGGGATGAAGCTGGGGTTGGTGCTGGGTCACCACCGCGCCAGAATGGAGGGTCAGTTGTTGGATTTGGGGTTGCTGTGGTTGCACGAACTGGACGGGCATCTGTAGCTGGAGGTGAGTCTGCTGCTGGTTGTCAGCTGGCGAAGGGGGGTCAATGGGGGACAGGGCGATTGTCACCGGCACCTGCATGGTATGGAGGCTCTGGTCTTGTCCCAGTAAAACCACCTGGTGACTCACTTGTTGGGTCACATGACCCATCTGAGACACCTGAGCCACTTGCTGCCCAACTTGACCTTCCTGGCTCAGCGGTTCCACCTGCCCCTCCTGCCCTATTTGGCTCATTTCCAGGCTGGTGACTTCTGCTTGCATGGGGTTTCCTGGCAGCTCCAGCAAGGATGCAGGGGTTGTGATGAGGGCGCCAGCATTGGCTGCAAGTGCCTCAGCAATTAGCACCTCTGGGTGACTCTTGGCCTTATGGGCCACCACGCAGTCCTTCTTCTCAAACTTCTTGCCACAAATGGAGCAGGAAAACTGATAGGTGGCATCGGCATCATGCTTCTTCATGTGCCAGTTGAGAGACGCCTTCTGGCGACAGGTGAAGCCACAGATTTCACACCTATTAATACAAGAAATCAATAAATTGAGAGGAAATACACAGTAATCTGGGGAAATTTAATAGAATTAATGTATTTACAAGCTAAAACAATCAAAAAGTGTGAACAGGGAGGCACTAACTGGAGGGGCTTCTCTCCGGTGTGGATCATGCGGTGCACAGCCAGGTTGTGGGAGCTCTTGAAGGCACGAGCACAGAACTCACAGATGTAGTCTCTCTGGTCTAAAAGAAAAAAAAAAATCACACAACACAAAAAATATACTTTCTTTATTGATTATAACAAGAAATGACCACACATAGATCTAACCCAATGCATAGTTTATGTACATATGTGTACCTGTATGGTGTTTCGCATGACGAAGCAGCTGCTTCTGTAGTCGGAAAAGCCTTCCACAAGAAGGATGAGGACATACGTACTTCTTCTTGAGCAAGTGCTGGTACTTTATGTGATGCTGGTGTGCAAAACAGAGCAGATATGGAACAACAGCATATCAGAAACAGTTGGATGGAGGTCAAGATAGAAAAGTTATTTGCTACTGTTGTAAGTGATCAACCTTGACAATAGTGTGTGGCTAAACTGTCAATCAAGTGAACATTTTATTTATTTGGACTATGTGAACATGTTCTGTAGACCCCATTTAGTCCTTCTGTGTTGAACATTTCATTAAAAAAAGTTTACCTCCCTTCACCTACAGATATAATGAAACACTACCACAGGAGGTACCTTTGGACCTTGTTAAGAGCTGAGATGATTTGTTGATTAAATGATAAGCTGACTGTCAGTAATTGAATCAATAATGAAAATAATTGTTAATTGCAGCTTTTTGGAAATAACATGATTGGAAATGAAATGGTCAACAGCAAAGAGACAGACCTGCAGGTAGCGAGGATGAGCCAGAACTGTGCCACATCCCTCTATCTCACAGCGCACATACTGCACCGGGGGCTTCTTCCTGTGTGGGCAAAGCACATGTCAATACAGTGTAATTAAATAGACCTCAAAGTCTTTATTCATATCCCACAAATCCAAATTCATCATCAGTCACCATCATATCAGTTATTTCTGCATAAAATGGTGACATGATGATACATGGAGTCATATTATAAAGTTAATATTATGACGCCCCAGAACAAACATCAACTTCACCTTCTTTTTGGCAGCCGTGGGGTTTTGTCATCTTTTTTCCGCCGGCCTCTCCTAACACAGAAAGAACAAAAGGAAATTACATAACTGACTGGGAATGGAAAATGCAGACACTACTGTGAACACAACGCTACTATGAAATCAGAGTTTGGTTTGTAACCACACACGTTACATTCAGATTGAAGCTGAATGTAATACAGTCACAGGCAGGACAATTAGTATTTCACATGCACTTCTCATTAGACGTACATTTAATGTGAATATGTCCTACTGATAACATTTCACATTTGTCACATATTTACAAGGGATGTGCTTACTTCCTGGGTCCGTCAGGGTCCTCCACTATTTCTTCCTCCAGCTTCACTTCCTCTTCCACTCTCTCCAAGTTGTCTGAACCTTCTATCTTTATTTCAGCAACCTCTTTCTCTTTTTTAGGCGCTTTCTCTTTTTCTTTCTTCTCCTTCTGTCTAGGAGGAGCTCTGCGCTTTGGTTTAGGGGCATCCCTGAAAGGACAAGGGAGAGATATCATAGGACTGAATAAAACTGATCTGTATAATAACGCAGTGTGGAGAATATTGCAACAAATGCAAGCAGAGGCCCTGTTTACACCTGGTATTAACATGCATCTCCACATGCATCCTGAGTGACCACTTGTGATCAGATCTCACTTCTCTGCTCTATATGCAGATAAACACGGACATCATTTCCGTTTGCAAAGACAAAATTTGTTTGTTATTAACCAGTGGGAGGACCGGACCGGGGTCCGCTCCGTCCAAAGCTGTGTTCAACTTGTTTGATAACAGGATAAACAAATATACAATGCATTGTGTCCCCTCACGAAAATCAAATGCCGCCCTATTGATTCGCTCTAGCGCTCCGTCTATGTGTGTATATATATATCTATATATATATATATATATATATAAGACCACATTCGGAGGTGGTCTGGGCCACATGTGGCCACATTCATTTAGCAGTGTAAACGCAATGTGTCCTGGGCCACACTGAAGGACCTCCTACTCAACTGACGTCCTCAATTTTCCGGCAGACTAGGCACAGGAACTGAATTGCTGCCTCCTTTGTTCAACTTGTTTAATAACAGGATAAAGAAAGGCATTATTTTGTTTTTTCTGATTTTCATGTGAATTAAAAGAACTACAGATCTTAGATTTGCTGCGCTGCTCGACATAATGGAGCTATAGGACAGGCATTTAATGTTTGTGAGGGGGCAGACAATGCATTGTATATTTGTTTATCCTGTTATCAAACAAGTTGAACACAGCGGTCCTCCCGTCAGTTAAAAACAACAACGAATTTGGTCTTTGCAAAGGGAATTGATGTGCGTGGTTATTTGCATATAGAGCAAATTTTGCATATTTGCATATAAAGTGAAATGCGATCAGAAGTCGTCACTCAAGACGTATGTGGAGACGCATGTTAATGCCAGGTGTAAACAGGGCCAGAGGTGTGACTCCGCCACGCTCCCCTACACATACACACAAACCTTTCAGCCTTGGGGTCATAGCTCTGATCGTTTAAATCATCTCTAAAAGGAACATCATCATCACTGCTGAGGCCCTCTTCTTCCTCTGCACCACTGAAAAGAAAAAAAAACACTTTAAAAAAAAAAAAAAAAAAAGGATTTTACATTTTCACTTGCAAGGGGTCAAGTGATGCGCTTGAGTCACCTTTACCTCTGACTCTGCGGCTGATAGTTGAAGTCATGTGGGTCGTCCTGAAACGGAGGGTCTTTGTCTTCCAGGACTGGTTCAGCAACATCCTCACTTTCCTCCTCTTTCTTTTTACTGAGACAGCAGAAGTGTGAAACACAGCAGTCATCAAAACACAGCACAAATCTCTCACTCTCACACACTTGCGTAATACATATATAAAAAAGAGAGTATACTTAAAAAGCTATGAGCTCAGTGGGCCATAAATATCAAAACAAATTATATTTTGTAATATATGCTATGCAGCCTCCATTATTATCCATATTTCAAAATGACACTGCATAACCACACATAGTCTCTCCAAGATGTGAGCGTATCAAAGATAGACTGTTTAAAAAAAAAAAAAAAAAATCACATCTTTAAAGGGTCAGTTCACCCAAATTACACACACACACACACACACACACACACACACACACACACACACACACACACACAAAAACATATTTTCCCAGTTACTTACTTAATAAAACTGAAACAATTTGCATGGCTGGATACCACTGGGAATAAACTGGATTGTTTTGCATTTTAGATGCACTGACTCTCTTAATTTTAGACTTTAACCATATATATTTTGCCATTTTGTAAAACAATACACTTCGGTAAAACCCATAACACTTGTCACGTTGATTTAATGCTTTACCCTCAGGGCCAAAAATATACTCACATTTCATACTTCTCTTTATTGTTCAGCTCCCCTTCTGCTGCTGCACAACAAACAGAGGAAGAAAGACATCATGACAATGAGAAAGGCAACAAAAGAGAGCCCTTAGTCACCACAACCTCCGTTTTTAGATACATGTACGATTTTGTATAAATGATGCAATGTGAAAACACATGACTGCATAACACAAAATCATTTTACTGCAGTCCATATGGCTGCAACAAACAATTTATAAGTGTCAATTTACTGGGCAATCGTTTCCTCAATTAATCTTATTGTTTGATCTATAAAATGTCAGAAAAGAGTGAAAACTGCTTGTTATAATTTCCCACAACCCAGTGATGTGCATTCAAATGTTTACTTTATTCAACCAAGACCCAAAGATATTCAGTTCACCAAAACATTAAAACCTTCATATATGAGACAAGAAGATGATTTCCCATTAATTTTCTGTCAATCCACTAATAAGTTAATTGACTAATTGCCACAGCTCAACCACTCTACTGCGTTCTGCCGTATGTGAAAATATTGGAAGCAATCCATGATCACAACTAATCCATAACCAGGTCTACACAAGATGTTAGTGAAGGTTTTCTACAGCGTGAATAATATCCTGAAGAACAGCAGTTAGCACCGTGTTTTAGTGCTTCTGTGTATGATTTGATTTATCAATCAGAGGCCAACATGTTGAACCATAGCCGCTCATTGTCAACAGGTTGCTCACCAGATTGAATCTCCATTCCAGGTTCTGTCTTACACACAGGCTTGGCAGAGCCGCGGACGGCCCTGCCAGACGGGGGCTTGGCTCCGGCCTGGGCTGGGGGGCGTCTGGAGGGCAGAGCTGTAGAGAGGGAGCAGGAGGATGCCATTAAACATATTGTATGAGCAGAGACACAACCACACATACACACATGATCCAACTGCGCATATACAAAAGCATTTTAGGGACGGCTGTGGCTCAGGAGGAAGAATGGATCATCTACTAATTGAAAGATCGATGGTTCAATCCCCAGCTTCTCCAGTCCGCATGTTGAAGTGTCCTTGGGCAAGATACTGAACCCCAAATTGCTCCCGGAGCTGTGCCATCTGTGTGTGTGTGTATGTGTGTGTGAATGAGTATTAGATTAGATCTCCTGATGAGCAGGTTGGCACTTTGCATGGCAGCCTCTGTCATCAGTGCATGAATATGTGTGTGAATGGGTGAATGTTGACATGCAGTATAAAGCCGGTCAGAAGACTAGAAAGGTGCTATATACATGCAGTCCATTTACATCATGAGATTTAATTTCAATTCGGCACCAGACACACCAAAAGGTCTCTATCTAGCATTTCACTAATTACCTTGAGCATCTGTGGCAGGTTTCTTGGGGTCCTCTGACCTGCAGAAGGAGAAAAATACATACTGAGATCTGTTTCTTTCTCTCTTTACAGAAAGACATGCCCTCAATTATCATCCTTAAGTTGCTGCATGAAGTCGAAATATGAGAAATTGTAAAGCCAGGTAAGTTTCACTCCTCCCTCCCTATGCGGAGCTGCAGGAAGGGGACGCGCTCGGCTGAAGGCGTGCTTTTTGACAGGAACTGACCCCACCGACATAAACACACACACGTTAGAAGTTGAGACAGGCCCATTATAAACAAATGCAGCTGTCTAACAGTTAGAAGTGCTCAGTTCAAAACTTACTCTGTGGCTTGACGGCTGTCACCTGCGACCCCCCCTCCAGGCTCAGCCGAACCCGCAGACTCTGAGTGTTTCTTCCGCCGGGAGTTGGAAACTTTCCTCCGCTTGGTCGCGCCGGTGTCCGGACTCGGTTCGTCTTCGTCGTCGTCGCTTTTGGTGTCCTTCAGCCAAGCCGGTACTGCCCTCGTTGACCGGTCTCTCAAAACCCGTCCCGAGCTCTGCGCAGTCCCGTTGACGTCCGTTAATGAAGCGGAGGAGACGCCAGACCTCGGGCGGCCCGCTCCCCGCTCCCTGAGCCCCCTCCGCGGGGTAACGGTCGTACTGGTGGCCGGGGTCTGCTCTGCGGCCTTGTCCTCCACCGGCTCTTCGCCTTTATTTACATCCCCGGTTCGCTCGCCGGTCGGTTCCATCACCTTGAGGACACTTCAGCCCGTCTGTAAATCCGCAGAAAGCCAAGCAGGTTCACTTGCAAATTGAGGAGAAACGCACCACATCTGGTTTAAAGACGTTTTGATTGCAAGAGGCCTTTATCCAACAGTGGGGCATTTTCTGTGAGTGCGTTGGGTTCGCCGCAGATTATATGCATCAATTTATTGATTAGAAATTGAAAACTTTTCTTAATTATCTATTCAGCAATAAACCGATATATTTTTAAAGAAGCAGCCACTATTTTCGCGTTCTTAAAGCTATAGTAAACCTACTTATTCGCCCGGGCCTGGAGCGCAACCATTTTGTGCGCTTTGTTGCGTCTCCTTTAAGCCAAATATAAACTGAGGTTACATTCAAGAGCGGCAGCGCGTTTTAGCAGCTGCATAAATCATCTGGATTTCCCTCTGTGTTTTGTAGCAGACCTGCTCAGCCTGTGTGTATTGTTTATAAATCTGCAAAGACAGCAGCAGCCGCGCAAAAGCAACACGCACAGGAACGGCTGCAGGTGCATTACGGGAATTGTAGTGCATGTGAGATAACAGTAAAACTTTGACTTTGTTTTAATGATATGTTTCTCTTTTTTGTCGTGTCTGTTTAGCTCTTTTGAATATAAAATAGGTATATAATCCATGCGTAAGATTTGTTATGTATATTCATCTCGATTGCATGATGAATAACATAAAATAATACAATATTAATGCAATTATGGGAAAATGTTCCATGCATGTACAATTTTTCCCCTGCGTCACACATGAACACACATAAAAGCAGGTGAAATTATGTTCAGTGTATTTTATTCCCTGGCCTACACTGTGTTTCTATTCTCTGCTAAATGATTTAATGAGTGACAATATTTTACTCAGTCTGTATGATAAACATCTACTTGCATCTGTTGAATTCATCCTAAAGAAATACTAAATGTGGTTTTTGTTCTCTACAATATCCTTCATTGATGACTGTAGCGCTAACATGGCTGCCGCTGAAAACCTGCACTGTCTGGTCTGAGCAGTACAACTCTGCTGCAGGCTGCGCTGATGAAGGGTTTTAACCACCAGATGGCAACATTGTCCTAAATGTTAAACCTCCTCTGATAACATGAAGTCTAGCCAATATATGTGTATATACTGTATCTATAGCCTCCTTAACCAAGTTTAAAATCTAAATTTTCTCTCATAAAGAAGGTGTGGTGATGAGTTTATTATGACAGTATGTTGGAGATAATTTTCTTGAGTCATAAACTCACTCTTGCCTCTTATCTGGTAGAACCTGTAAAGATGTTATTAATCCTATTCTGATCACAGCTTTGTGTATACACAAACCACCATGTGGGATTGGAGTGATAGATAATGGGGAGGGTGAAACCACAAAATTAGGTTTCATACCATGAGAGAGCAGTGTGCCTTGACTTTTTGGGAAATTAATTCCCCCTTCCTTGTGGACACTTTTTTTTTTATCATGAAAAGCAGCTAAGGACAAGACTTAAGTGCCCTGAGATAACTTTTGTTATGATTTGGCACTATATAAATAAAAATTGGAAATGGGAATTGAACTATTATCATGATTTATGATGATAATCAATCATTAATAGGCCCCTTCTTTCAGTACCACTGAGTGATTTGCCAAATATTAAATATCCCCTCCATAAATGTTTTCATCAGAGAACATGATCTAACCTGAGGCAAATTCATATTTTGATATCAAAATAGGATTTTGTATTTGTTATATGTATTAATTTAAGTAATAATAGCCAAGAAGGTTGTTTTTCCTGTTATCTGTACCTACATCTCAATGGTAAAACAGGTGTCCTTTGGCTCAAAGGTGGTGACAATGTAGAAAAACAGCCTGTACCAGTAATTGTCCTCCTGCTCATATTATACAGCATAATGAAGGCTACTTCTGTTCTTTTTTTTTTTTTTTTTTTAAAGTCCTCTATGGACTCCTCACTGGGGTACAACATGTTTCTAGAGTAAAGTTGAGTTTATGAAACATTCTCCACTGCGCTCTCTCTCCTCTCTGCACCATGACACATTTCTTAATAATAGCTGATGTATGAGGTCGGGGATGGGTTTCCATTCACAGAGGTTGTAGTCAAAGTCCTCTGTCTCAGAACCTTTCAAGACATTTATGACCCCTCTTAGTGCTTTCCACAGTTAAGCAGTTTAATCTAAAACAAAGCCTAGCTGAGATGGTTTAGACTAAGTGTTTCCCAACCTTTTTTTTTTGCTTGTGAGTCCCTCAAATGAAGCACGTCCACTTGTGATCCCTAATCACAAGTTATGGTCTTAGTATGGATGCGAGTTCAACCAAAGAGTAAATTCCCAACTGTTTCATTTGAAGGATTATTTTAGCATCAGTCCTATACAAGAAAAAGCAAAAATAAAATAAAAATATATAATTTTGTATAACATAAATGTTTTTTTTCTGTCATTTCTTGTGACCCATCAGATTTATCCTGTGACCCATTACGAGGTCCCGTTCCACAGTTAGGGAACCACCGGTTTAGACTGTTATGGTTCACACGTTATATATAACCAGTGTGGCGGGAGGACAAAAAGAATGACACAGCATCACATGCTTTTGAAAATGCTTTATTTATCTATTTTGTCACTATAAATATAACAATGCCAAATAAGCTTCTTTTTTTTTTTTTAAACAAACCTTCTGATAGAAAACAGTCTGCAGGTCTACAAAGATATACAGCACAGGGCACATCTTGGCATTAAGGCACACACTAGGAAGAGTTTAAATGGTAACACCTATATTAAACTAGGCATATAGCTCCACACACCACTGAAACACGGAGCAGGAGGAGTTCGTCCTGCTGATGTAGTGTGGGTGAAATGCAGGCAATAGAAAGTAAAGCAAGGTGTTTTGAGTGGGAGGCAGAACCAGAAAGTGACAGTTGGTCTGCTGTCAAACACACAAAGATGTTTTGATGGCTGTTAGACAATTAGACCTTTAATAGTTTAGCCAGAACTGACAAACTGAGTCCATTTGTTTAAGCGGAGCTGCAACTCAAAGGACTGATGGTTTGAACAGTTTCAGTCTTGGCTGTTGAAACTGATAACATGTGGCTGAAAGAGAATGCCTTTGTGTTCCCACTCATAACACTAAATGCAGTTAAAAATAGCAACAACAAAAAAATAACATTACACATAACAAAAACACAATAACCTTGAATGTTTAAAAACTATTGGACACTTTGGCAAAAAAAAGTTTTTCTACTTTTGTTACTCTGACTTTTTATCCCTAAGCAAGGTGTAAATAATGAAAAGAAATATGTTGTAGAATATATTATACCTTTTCTTCTCACTTCATACACAATATACGTAATGCATATATTAAATATATCCTGACTTATTGTCATCATACAAGAAAATAATAAAAAGCTGTCGCCAGTTTGTTTTCTAAGTCCAGTTTCAGAGAGAAGAGATGTAGTAATAAGTAGAAAATGGAGTGAGATAGAGCAAATATGTTGTGAATAATCATTCTCTTCATTTAACTTAACAGAATGTCAAAATCCAGGCCTTCCTCAAAGTCAAACTCATCTTATTGTTTTGTGTGTAAAATTTAATTGAACATCTGAGGAGATGATGGAAAATGAGCAAATAAAATCCCTCAAACACAGGGAACAAAAAGAAGTTTAGAGTTTAAAATTTAGAACAATTAACTATGTCAACTGGTTAATGAATGCAAGCATACAAACGTGTTTTGCATGTTTTTACATAAAGATGTCTGTTCTGTTGCATGACTTCATGATCAGCAGCTGCTTGCATCCGTTATGTTTGTGTGCTGCAGTACATCGCTCGGCTACTTGCACACTTCAGCGTGAGGTATTGCTCCAGTTATTCCCAGTTCAATATTACACTTGTTTTACAACACACTGCTGAGTTTAAAAAGTGCCTACTACACATTCATAAGTGTTATTTTATGTTTTATACTTTATCAGGGAGGGAAAACTCTGCCAGATAACACAGACGGTGGCAAATGCCAAGTAGCCCAGTTCACATATGAATTCACGCTTAGCATTTAATATCTCTTCATCTGAAAGCGGCAATCTCTTGCCCTTTATAAATATGTTTAAGTGCACCTCGGTCAAGCACAGTTTAGAGGACGAGAAATAAGGATATAAACATATGGAGTGTTACTGCAGGACATTCAGAGAAGAGACTACAAGAGAGAGGTAGCCTTGTCACATCTGACTGCAGAGACTGAAACCTACTCGTCTCACTATAATACAGTAATACCACAAATCTGGTTCAATGGAAAAATGAATGGATAAGACTCCAGCGCCATGCACAGGCAGAAGTCGCTCCTCTTCGTGCCGACCACGCGGGCTTAGCTTTGTCACAAAAGGCACAGTGAAAGATATAAAGCCCAGAGTAGCACGTAACAGTATGCAGATGTAAGGCACTGTAGTGAGGCATCTTTCTAATGTCGTGAGACTGGAGTGTATGTAGCATTAGGTTTTTGGTTAGCATTAGCAAATGCAGGAGCGCTTAACGACAGAGTGCTCCAGTCCATATAGAAAAATGTCTCTCATTTCTGTCCATATTTGTTCACCTTTCAAGACTCAAATAATTCAAAAAGCAATAATAAAGACATACATAAATGAGAAAAAAACAACAACTAATATCTGTTCAGTCTTAGTCCCCTGTCAGCGCATTTCCCCTGGATGGAAAACATCTCCATGAACATGATATCACCATTTATCAGGCTGGCAGATAGAAACGTGTTGCCCATCTTTGAAAAAAAAGCTTTCCAGTTTTCTTTCTTGCATTATTTGTTCCCCAAGGAATCTGTCACAAAAATATTATTTAGCTGGGAACGTTTCTTCAAGCAAACCAAGATACTGTATATGTTTCAAAAAGTTAAAGGAGAAACATAGAAACAAGTAAAGAAATTATAGGCAAATAAACACAACACAATAGAACCTTCATTTAAAACAACCAAAAAACACAAATAAAACTAAATAAACCAAAAAGTACCAAACAGGTATGTTTGAAGCGTACACATTCAACCAGCATGGACGGACAGCTTCACCTACAGCATGTAGAATTGACTAAAACACTATATACTAATGAAAAAAAAAAACTAAAACAAGACATTAGTAGGCTATATCCAAAACAGTTGGCTTCAGTGGTATCCTCTCATGTCAGTAGTTCCTGTTCCTTTCAATTAACTTTTTTCTTTGTTTCCCCCATGTTTTTACACTTTTGCACAAAATTAGACACGGTCTGTCTTGTCTAATTTATATCTAAAATACACAGAGAAACCTACAGAGAATACAACTTTAAATATGTATCTTCTCTTCATAAATACTTGAATGTACCTTCAGTGTTCTTGTTGCTATAGCAACAAGGTGGCGAGGGTCAGGGAAAGAGATAGAGACATAGAGTTGTGACCGTGTTACGCTCATTGTTGGGGGAAGGTTGTCACCACATGCACGTAGGTTTCCTCAGTGAATGGACTGTCTTCTATGTCTGTTATAATTTTGCATAATTAAGCCTGTCATATGGTTGCCGTGGGTCTGGGATATACTGAGGCTAATAGGTGGGAGAGATGTGAGATGTCAGGTTGTGATGGCTTTACTGTCTGTGTTCTGAATGTTTATTTCAAACGGCATTCCTTTGGAGTGCTTGGAGGTTCACAAGTTCGAGAGATGTTTTCATATCATGCACACTGTTGAGATGTTGCAGAGGTTGTTCAGTCACAGGCAGAATAATGCTCTTGTTGTTTCATGTGGTCCGATCCTTCAGAATCAGTATGTCTGGTAGACGTCATGGATGGGCAGCTGGAAGGCTGCTGCAGGGAAGGCCTGTGGCACAGCGTAGCCGGTGTATCCTCCATATGCTGCAGCTGCCACAGCTGCGTTCTTCTGCAGAGCAGCCAGAGCTGCTGAGTTGGCAGCGTAGTTTGTGATGGGGACGTATCCAGCTCCATACAGGCCGCCGGCTGCTGGGATGCGCTGTACGTTGTGGGCCATGGCATAGACAGGAGTGATTGGTCGTCCCTGGGAAATGTAGGAGAAAGAGAAGGAGTATACAGCATACAGTTAATAAGAGGATTTCTAAAGCATGTCCTCAATCTACAGTGAGTATATTTATTGCCCATTAATTGAATGAATCCACTCAGTTGTGAGTTGTTTTTACTTAACCTACATAAGGAACATAAACTTCCCAGAGTACCACCAAGCAACGTGTGTCATATATGACTGTGTGGACTTAACCAGACATTTAGTTTTACATTAAACTAAGAAAACCACCTAATAGGACCGAAATCTTCACCAATTACAGTACATATCACTACAGATCACTTGGAGCAACTTTACGAGGCATCAGTCAGGTTGAAATGTTTTTAACCATGTTGTCTAAACACCTTACTTAGAAGAAATGAACCTAACATGTCCTTTATAACCATTATCATGATCAGTTCTCTGTAATGATTGTGCACACAATCACCTTTAATCAGTTTAAATTTTCACTTCTGAGGGAGACATTTTGATAAGGTCTACAGTAAGTTGTTGTGTTGTTTTTATGGCCCCGTATCACAAAAATTTAGTTGGTGAGTGAAATATAGTAATGCTAAGAAATGATCCTCAAAACTACAAACATACAGTCCAGATTAAAACAGCTGTGAAATGGTTCTGGACATTCTACATCTTTATCAGCATGAATCATTCAAACAATTTTATGTGTCTGAAGCATATAACAGAGCTATAATGCACACCTGAAACGGTGGAGGAGTAGAGACGGCAGGTAGGACAGTAGCAGCAGCAGCAGAAGCGTTGGTGTGTTCAGGGTGTTGCATGGCCAGAGGGTTGATGAGGTGCTCCACTGTGTGCACCTTCCCCTCCTCCATCAGCTTGGCTGTGGGAGCCGCACTGAACACTGGGTACTGCCCACCTAGAGTCGGCAATGCCACTGTTCATAGAGAGACACAAGAATGAGAGCCTGGATAGCACACAAAATATAGTGAACAATAGCTGAAAGACAAGCACATACAGGCACCCATACTCAAACAAACACAAGCACAGTTAGATCTGAGGGTAATTTAGAAAAAAGAACAGAACAGAATGAAAAACTAAAGACATGAAGAAAAAACACCAAGAGAAAGCTTGAAGGACACAATTTACGCAAGAAGAGAAAAAATAATAAGTTACACAAGTTGGCATTGGAGTGTGATTCGGATTATGATGGTGCTCAACTGTGGATTAACCCCAATGCTCCGACACATACACACACACACACACACACACGCACACACACACACACACACACACAAACATACACACACACACACACACCCATGGAGTGAACACAACGTCAGTCTTTGTTTCAGATGGACAAAAGTCTTTTCAATCTGGTGCTGATCCTGTGATTCCACACAGAGTGGGACTGAGACCGAGCTCCAGATTGGGGTCAAATCACTTTACAAAATGGAACTCTGATCAGCAAAAATGTGACATTAATAATGAAATTACAAAAAAAGTTTATGTTGAAAAAACCATTAGCCAATCTGGTAGGTTTAGTAACTTTTGTGTTTAGTAATAAACTTGAAGATTAAAGAATAATACCAGTGTGTGCATTTTTATTTTACATTTTGCATTTCTTCCTTTCACTCTTCAAATTTTCTTGAAATTTTGAATTTAGACGATCCACCCACATAAACATGAAACCTCATTTTCCGTCCTAGTTGCGTTTTTATCTGTCATTCCTTCTGCTTACTATCAAGAAAGAAGGAATACAGAAAAGGGAATTTTGCACAGGGAAAAAATCCTTAAAAAACCACCAAGCAAGTTGCAAATTTAGAGCCACATTTTTCTTTGTTAGTAAAGGAGCTTATTTCAGTTTATGTTTTACACTGTAGACGTCATATTTTCAAAACAAAACCAAAAAAGAGTGAATGTAAATATTGATCATTATCATGTAGACTTAATGTATACAACAGTAGATGGGATATAACTCTACGTAACACTGGTATTACCCTTTTAGAGATCAGAGAAGTGGACATATTAGTAGAGAAGAGATAAATAATCTTTAGTTTTTGAGAGGGCACTTGCATTTCAACTCCGCTCTTGACTGAAACGGTTGTAGGCTAATCCCCAGTAAAGCAGTAGAGCTAAAGCAGCTACTGCTGCTGCTCATGAATTCAATTGACATAAAAAAATAAAACAAAAAACAATTAATATAGTCAATACAAAAGGTAAATATATTCTGAGATACTTCTTTGTTTTACGTCTTTATTTGACTGGTCTGACTTAAAGAAAAAGAACACATTTCAGTCAAAAGCTGGAGTTGAGTGCATTTGTAAAGGCAGACTGTGGAAGCACCGGCACCCACATAACTACGGCCATGTTCAGACAACAGCAAAAAAAACAAGGCTTCTTCATTCATTTCAATTAGACCACTGCGTTGCACGGGGCTGAATCAGAGAGCACAGTATGATCCTGCAGAAAAGATGAGTCTGGCTCAACTGTTGCATCAGCGCAATGCAATGTCTTTTGGCAAAGCACTGTGTTGGCTGGTCAGACACGTTCCAGGTAGATTACTTTGTGATTGTATTTCGACTGATGGTAATCATGACAGAGGATAAAGTGATTGCTGTCATGATAACTTTCCAGAGATCTTCCAGAATCCTTTCTGATAGTATTTGAAACCACTGTTCAGTGTTTTGGCATCCTTTGAACTCACGGATGTATTGCTGGTCTTCCTGGATCGTATTATCATCTCACCAATACGCCCCCAACAATGCAGCCACCTTGTGTTCTTTTAATGTAATGCTGTTTTAGTCTAAACAGCTGGTGAGGCAAATTTCTGATGTAGAGGAAAAAAGAAAGAATGAGGAACAAAACATAGCAGTAACTTTCTGGTCATGCTGGAAAAGACAGATATTTTGTGTCATTAGATTTTACTGTAAAGATAAAGGCAGTCCTTTTGCACATGACCATCCAGCAACAACTATCATTTTGATTTACGAAAAGGTTCCTCAAACCACACGAGAGAGAGAAAGAAAATGATAGGCTGGAAGGTTTAGTAAAGGCTTTTGAGATGGGCGAGGATATGGATGGATATGTCTATCTCACTGACTTGTGCCAGGTTTGATGCCAACTGGGTTGACGGAGGCAGCAAGCTCCAGACTGGGCATCAGCTCATAGGGCTTTTCGGGCTGCTTGGTCTTGCCCTCATGGTAGCGGCTGTAGATGCCACGACCAGCAGAGTAACCCCCCAGGTACGACCCCCGAGGTCCAGGGGTACGGTTACCTGCAGCAGCACGACCACGACCTCGCACAGTACCTGCTTAAAATACAATAAGTAATATGATGACAGGGGTTGTGGTTTAGGACTCGAGTAGCAGGGGGCAAACTGTACTGAAAGTTGAGTAGGGCAACATGTAAGGCAAGATTTAACGGTGAGTTTAGAAGTTGGGTAGCAAGGAGAGTCGTTTAGCTCTAATCCTGTCCAGTTGCTACAGGAAATCTCTGTTTGAGCTCAGTATTTTGTGTCTGTAGTTCTTTGGGTCCAGTTTGGCCTTTCTTAAGCACTGTTTTGACTCCCTAATTGTATTTGGATGAAGGTATACAAGTTCATGGCACTGTGAAGTGGTGTTTTTGGATGTCCTCTGCTTTGTAACAATAACCCAGCATGAAATGGGAGGTGATAGCACAGCAGGAAAAGGATGGTGTTAGAAAATGTATAGTTTGTCATATGGCAAGAAAGCTCATTGTTCATTGAAGGAATAAGTAGGAATAAGGATGTGAGAGATTACCATTGTTCTGTATCATTGGGGATCCTTTGGAGAGAAAACCAAAACACAATGATTGTTGAAAGTCAAATTGATTTTCCTGCTACCACCCAAAGACCATATTCAGTCAATCATCAAAGGTAATGGGATTAGCATTCATTGGTCCATCACCTTGTTTTGTCTTTTACATTTAACATGTTTCTGATTTTAAGCCACAAACCCTCATCAAGTTAAAGATTTTAATAAACTTTCATCAAATGGAATTCTAGTCATCAAAGATTAAATCATTATTATCTAGTCATCATGTCCATTTAAAAATCACTACTGATGGGGCGTGTTCGTCATTGCTCCTACAAAGGTATCTTTTGGATCTTTAGCAGTGCATTGGTCCAGAGAGTTTCTGCTGTTACCAACATTTACAAAAATGTATATAAACTGTTGGCTTTAAGAGAAACACTATGGTATTTGCAACTGATCAAAACTGGTACTAAAACAGAAAAAATAAATTCTAACCTTTGACAAAGTAGTCCCTGTTAGGTCCAATGAGGGTGTTGTAGGGATAACCGTAGTAGGCCAATGTGTAGGGATCACACTGGTAAACGTAATTCTGCTGGGTAGCCTCTGGAGTGGCAGAAGCTCCCTTAGAGGCCTTCTGGCGCGAGTACTGCTCTTTATCAACGGGCTTGGCGAGTGTCACCTCAATGCAGGACCCTTCCACCTCTGTGCCGTTAAGGTGGTCCATGGCCAGGACAGCATCGTCCCGAGAGGTAAAGTGGACGAAGGCGTAGTCACGGATTTTCTTCACACGCTCTACACAACCGGGGTTCCACTGGCTAAACACCTGTTTGACAGATAAAAGATGGGTGATTTCTGCTTGTTTTGCCCAAACACTAAACCAATGTGGTTGCTAAGCAGTTACCTTTTTTTACCCAATGAAAGCAGACATTCTAAACCTGTAAGTTGAACAGTCAGTTACCTGTCTAATTGTCTCCTCACTGGTTTCCATCATAAGATTCCTGACGTAAAGGATCTTCACTGTCTCCATCACATCTTCGTCCACATCGATCTCTGGCTCAGCCCAGTCTACTGCGATCTGGTGGCCCCACAGTTGAATACGTCCAGGCATCAACTTCCTGCGGGCCATGGCAGCTGCACGGTGCGACTCATACTCTACAAAGGCAAAGCCACGGTTCTTCATCTTGTCTGCAGCGCTGGCATAAACAATCACATCTAGCACACCCTCTGTCACCTTGGAGACCTCCTCCAGGATCTCCTCACGCTTTTTGGTCTTAGGGATGCCACCAATGAAAAGACGGCAGTTGTCCACAGAGGAGCAGACCCCCAGCAGCCGTCCAGGCCGCACCTCATAGTTGTTGAGCTCCCGCACGGCTCGTTTGGCTTCATGTTTCTCTGTGTACATCACAAATGCATACCCTCGGTTCTTCCCATCAAAGTCCATCATCAGGCGCATCTCATAGATGCGACCTACGGACTCAAACACTGGGACAAGCTCATCCTCATAAACGTCCCGTGGGATCTTGCCCACAAAGATTTCACATCCTCGTGGTGGAGATTGGCCATTCCAACCAGGAGGAGGGCCATATTTACGCTGACCATTTTCCTGGACCATCGTGTAGCCAGTGCGCTCCATCAGAGCCACCAGTGCGGCCTCATTTGGAGCACCTGCAACACCCTCAGGGATGGAGATCTGTCCATGGAGAGAATGGTGGGAGGCACCAGAGGGTTTGGGGGGTTTGGAGGCGGCAGCGTTGTTGCTCATGGTCGAGGAGGAAGCAGGATCTTCAGCTGTCATTCTGACAAAACCATCCAATCAGATCTGGGGCCTGAGGAGGGCAAAGAGATTGCAAGGTTTATAAAATGTAGTTTTTCAGTCAACGTCAAATAGTGTGAACCACAGATGCTATCCAAGAGTGAAAAACAGAAGAACAGGGAAACCCTCAGCAGGCCCTATAAAACGTGTTTTCATTTAAACAAATCCCATGATATGGCTTCTGATTGAGATAAAAAAAAACCTAAACGATTACCAATTTGCATGCAAGATTACACAAAAAACAGGTTAACCAAGACAGTGAATATACAGCATCTATAAATCCCCAGGACGCCTTCCCCTATCAGTGGTTTTACAACCTTGTTTTGTTGAGTTCCTCAGATCCCTTGCTGACCTCTGACCCCTATCAGAAGGAATGAAGGGCTGTAAACCCTGAAAACTCCAGCTCAAGGTTCATTGAGTACGACTAGGTCACATGCTCATTATGTGTGTGTGTGTGTGTGAGAGTATGTGTATGTATGTGTGCATGTGTGTGTCAGAAGTAAGTTAGACAAGTTTGAGTTACGCTTTATGAGGAATAGTGTGTGAAATATAACTCCATACTGTGACAAAAAGCTGTGCACAATAATTTATATTAGACTTGTTTGACACACAGTCGCCACGAGAGGGTGTTGGTCTTTAAGCCTCCTTTTCAATATGAATGTGATACAGTGCGTGGGTGCAGCTTTTGTGTGTGTGTGTGTGTGTATGTGTGTGTGTGTGTGTTTCTGTATTTTTGTGTGTGCGCCACTTCATTAAGCACTGCAGCCCTATAAGAGGAACAGAGAACAATCAGAAATCGGCTTCCCAAGCATAAACCTCTTACTCTGTTATTTTCCAACACTGCCAGCATTCAGCACGGAAAAATCCACAGCGTTTTAAATCCCCAAATCGCCACGCTGCATACAACACGGAGGCAACCAATCACAGCAGACTACAAAGCAAACTACTTTGTGTCATGTAAGCAAATAGGCCGAATAAAAAGAAACAACCTCTTGTTAGTTAGTCAGTCAGCGTGTGTGTGCGTTTTTGTGCGTCACAAGATTGCCTGGACTTTGATGGCAATAGGTGAGGCAGTCAACAAAGGTAAAACACTACAAAGCCAAGCAACCATGGTAACGCACACACTCATTTGACCTGACCCAATATCCCACTCTCCCACAGCCACACACACACACACACACCTGTTCACTTGTTAGTTCGCCCAAGGCTGGAGGGCTTAGAATTACCTGCAAACCAGCTAACACCTCGTCCACAGAGGAATGGAAATGATGCAAATGTCAGTTTGATAAAAAAAAGAGAGCTATTTTCAGCTATTTTCCATTTTTCATAGAAAATGTAAAGAAAAAGTTGTTGTAAATTTAAAAAATCAAAGATAGATGCAGACAGCAAAAACAAATAGTGACAAAAGACAGGATGTTCTTTCCTACTTCTATCTTTAGTTGGCTGCTGCATGTTGACATAGGTCAAGATGACATTAAATGTTGTAAAAACACTGTTTTAGTCGAAGTTATGGAGACATCAAGTATTTCTGCTCAATGAGGATGCAGTTCCCTTCTCAGGACACAGAAAAAAACATCACTCAAGGTTTTTCCAGTAGCCGGTGACATTAAAACATCTCTATTATTTGTTTCTTTGTTGTTTTTCTTTCTACTTCCACAGCTCGACGTGCCCTCCCTCTGTTCCTGCTATCATGTGAAGTGCTAACATGACTCCATCTCATCACTCTTATCAGCCTTATCTTGCCAGAATGATGACAAAGGGAGGACAATATTCACTTTGGGAGTTCTGCTCGGTCATTAAAAAAAAAAAAAAGAAGCAATGTGACACTATGAGGTCAACACTCATAACATACAGTAGTCAGGGTGATAGTGTTTTGAAAAACTCCCTTAGCTGGATATTTTGTGTGTGTCAAAAATATGATATATTCAGTGCTCACTCTTAAAGTGGAGTAATCTACTTCCTGCTTTTAAAACACTCGGAGAACACTTCCTCAGTGCTGACCACACAGTTATGCTGAGGTTTTCCTTTTAAAGGAGAGACTCTGGAAATCACAGTAATCAGTGTGTCAGAAGTAAAGCGAAACTTCTGTTTTGAGGACTTGTTTCTTGTCCTTTGCTTTATAAAAATATGAGAAAATGAGGGCGTAAGTGTGCCATTGACAAAGTAAAGAAAAAGTAGGGTATGTATGTGTGTGTATGTGTGTGTGTGTGTGTGTGTGTGAGAGAGAGAGAGAAAGAGAGAGAGAGAGAGCGAGCAGCAACAGGTAGATGATTAACACAAATCACAGCCTTCACTCAAAAAGAGCACAAAGATTTACAGATGCTGTCTCAGTATAAAAGTGCAAAACTGTAGTTTTCAAAGAAACATTACAACAAAATTTTGAACACTAATGCGTGCTTCATCTATCCTGATTTTACCTCTTTGCAGCACAACAGGAACAGCTATCATGGAAAACCTACGGAGATATTTAAAGGCTCGGAGACAGAGTTTACCTGGTCAAAGGTTGTGAACTCAGAGAAACACAGGGTGGAAGGAGCACAGCAAGAAAGTTAGAGAGCAAGCATTTGATTGGCTAACAGTGCCAACCTGCCGGGGTTAAAGTGTTCCAGTTATTGCTTTGGAGATTGGTCATTACATCGTGTTTATAATTGATAGAAGCGCCTGATTCCCTACGTATTAACAGCATGTTTTAAGGGACCGGATTGTTTTATGAGCGGAAAAAAAGCTTTTACAGGCTTCCTCCGGATCATACCATAAACACAGACTGGCTACTGCTGGCAAAATCCATCTTTTTTTCCTCAAATAAGTAAATGAGGCATGACATTAAAGTGTAGTTCCTCACAACTAGAAAGAGGAAGAAAAATGTTATTCTTCATGTCACTGACCTGACATTAAATCAATACTGCTGTCATGTGTTCTTCACATGAGAATTTGCAGGTCTTGTTCAGATGTTTGTAAGCCCACAGCCTCTCTTTTGGCTCCCAATTTATTGCAGATTATGGAGCAAAGTAAACCTGTGTGTGTGTGTGTGTGTGTGTGTGTGTGTGTGTACAATAAGGAACAATGCGTCTCTCAGTTGGCAGTTCTATCCTGAGTGACACTGATCCAGTGTACTGAAGAAAACAGGTCTAAGGAAGCCGCCATCTTAGCTGTATGCACACACACACATTAAAAAGAGGAGGTGACTCACTCACAGCGTCCACCCAGCAGCCCCCAAAAACAGGGTCAGTACAGTGGGACCAACGCTTACAAACGCTCCATTTCTGCTATTTTAAAACACACACCCAATAGATAACAGCACAGCACATGAGTCATGCAAATACCATTAAAGGCTGCCTCCAAATCATACACACAACTGCTCAAAAACAACCTGCAGATAGTCTCAAGTCACAAAAACTTCATTTTCATTAAAGGATGAGGAATCCCTTTAAAACCAAAGACAGTAATGACAGATGGCAGTGAGACAGAGCAGAAATCTTGAGAAAGATATCACAGCAGAGGGATGGTGGAGGAAAAGAGAAGAGGAAGGAGAAGCAGAGAGTGGTGAGATGGGAAGATAGCTACCCCTGTTGCTTCACAGCGCTCCGCTGCTTGGCTGCCTGCTCTGGGAGTTTTTGTCCACCTCCATGAGAGACAGGTACAGCAGGGCACTGAGCACAGGGGCCGGCCTCCTCTACACACACACACACACACACACTGAGCCAAAGCTGCAAGCCAATGAGGGTGGAGCTTTAACAGGTACATATGTGTGTGTGTGTGTGTGTGTGTGTGTGTGTGTGTGTGTGTGTGTGTGTGTGTGTGTGTGGGCGGATCCCAGCTCTACTTTTGCAGAAAATTAGTGTGTGGTTCTTTTTTTAAAAATACACACATTGAAGCACCTGTTGCACAAACCTGTTACTTTTACTGACTCTGCAACAAACGAAGACAGAGAAGGTGCTGTTAGTGGGAGGAGAGGTGGCTGATGGGAAATTCAGTTTTAAGCGTTTTCTGCTTAGAGTTGCAGAAATTGACAAACGGCAGGAAACATTCAAACTGGGGTTTGAATACTTCCTCATGTTGTCTAACTGAGAAAGGATATTTGGAAATTCTGACTGGGAGTTACCACTAGACTGATTTATGTCACGTCAGCACAAGACTACAACTGTGTGTGAGTGTGTGTGTGTGTGTGTGTGTGTGTGTGTGTCTTTGGGCATACGTGTGTGTTTCTTGTACATAACAACGGCGAACATGTTCCTAGCACAGCTTAACTTAAGCAAACAACACACACCTTCCTGGGCAGTCAAGAGAGCAGATAGAGAGACAAACAGCCCAATAAGAGGACGTCACTCTCTTTTAGAGAGTTTCTGTCTAAAAACTCCTCTCAGTGCAAGGGGAGCAAGAAGAGAGGGAGTAGAGGGACAGAGAGCAGATGGGGTGAAAGGAGGAGAGAGAGATGAAAGTCACAGTGTGTGGTCAACAGTGTGTTGAGTTTCAGCTGCTATTGAAACCAGCCCCACTCCTTAACGACTGAGCAAACAGGCTAGAAGAAAGTCTATTTAGCATAAAGACCTCAGATGAATGGATGGACAAAAGAAGAGAAATGATCAGAGACCTTTATATGCCCTGTAACACCTTTAATTTGTTTGCTTAATCAACCACCAATTTTAAAACTATCAAAATCATCTGTCACACAGTTGACAGATGTAAAATATAGCTACAAGGTGTGTGCTGAGGGTGTGTGTGTGTCTTGGTGGGCACATTTGTAATCTTTTGGCATGTGTGCAAAAGCTAGAAAGAGGATTGAAGAGTAGGGTTACAGATCAGTAAAACCAGGTCTTTCTCTAAGCGAAGGGGTCAATCTAAATCAAAGATTAACTGTCAGTCATTAGCAAGAGCCAATCAGGACATGCCTCAGAGGACTCAGGTGTTCTGGTGACCGCACAGCGGGACCATCACCCCATCAGGTCAACGGTTAACCGTTAAACCCCACAGGAAGACCCGAGAGATGGACGAAAAACATTTACTGTCCCTCATTCAATCATTGCATCAAGTTCACTGAATCATTTCTCAGGCACAAAGACAGAAACATATAAACTATCACACCACTGACACACACACAGGGTCAAACAGTTCATGTTTTTAAGTGTTTTAAATTCAAATAATACATTAAATAAACTAGTATTAAAGGCTGGTATTATTTTATATTTGTCTCCTTGTCAACGAATCCCATGAAAAAGCCCAAACTAACAATGTGTTAGTCCATCTTTCAGTACTTTCCACCTTTCAATCCTGTCTGTAACTCTTAGCCTCAACCCCAATTGGTTGCTACTGAAGATGAAAATCTTTAAAAAGGGGTCACAAATGTTACTTAAATGGGAGTAAATACTGCATTGGCTTGGGATTATTTTCAGCTGCGGATTAATATGCATTTGGTGCACTAGTGAGTGTTGCGGCAGCAGGAATAAAAAAAAAAAAAAAAACTACAGTGCTCATGTTCATGGTAATGAAGGACCGTGGCAGCTAGTGCAACAATGTGGCTTATTAATGTGTTTTTTAATAGTTTTGGGACAAAAATGAAGGATTATTACTACTACTGCATTGCTGGTTGTTGACAGTAAGAAAATTATAGAAAACAACAGCCTTATTGTTTAAACAGATATAAAGTACACAGGGGCAGGGTGTATTAAAGTTAAAATATGCATTTGGGGTCATAATTAAATTTTGTTTATGATGGTGGAGTCAATATCATACTTTACCAACTTTTTTATTACATCACTGCTGCTGACATTCACCTAACACTTATTTGTTAAGCAAGTAATCACCTAAGAGAGTGCTTATAGACTTTGTTTTACTGTATCTCTGATAAGTAGTTTCTTTATTAAGGCCAGGGTCATTCACACACACACACACGCACACACACACACACACACACACACACACACACACACACACACACACATACACACACACACACACACACATATACACTGGAATCTGCAACACAGGCAAAAAGCAGCAATAAAGCAGCGCTGGTAATCAGTATCTCGGCCAGAGAGCCTGTACGACTGCCATCTATTATTACAAGTCATCCATATAAGTAAATGAGTAGCGTGTCACAAGACCAGAGGTCCCGCTGCTTATTTGTGTAGAGTGATACGACCTGTAGGAGTGCAGTGTTTAGACTCACACTGTGCTTTCCTGGAAGCAGTTCCTCCAAAGTCAAGTGCAGAAACAGACAAACAGCTTCAGGATGTAAAAAAAAAAAGCTTCCTGCTGTGATTTCTGTTACGTCCAACAGCTTAATAATTGTTTCAGGTAGTTTTCGCAACTTAACAGCGTCCAAAAGAATTACTTGCTTACATGATTATCATCCTTGAAAACGCCAAGCAGGAATCATCAGACAGAGGATAAAGGTTTGTTAAATAAAAGTCAACGCAAAGGAGAAACTTTGTCCCAGTGTCTGCACTCCACTGCACACTTTCATTGTCAAAGTCAGCTGCTGCAAATGACCACAACCGAGTGAAACAACGAACTTGATGAAAGAGAAGTGAGAACTGTGGCTGACCCTTCAGGACACATGATGTCCACACACTGCGGTTTACCCAGCTCATCTGTCAGCATGCTGACTTCAACAGGATCCAGCAGGATGGAGAATTAAGTCACACTGCTGAATGAGGAGGAGGAAGCTGTGCTATCTTGGTGTCTTTAGATATCTGTTTTCTGTGCTTGTGCATTGATTTTGAGAACCTGTTGTCTTTACACTATGTATTATGGATATCACCAAGAGACGATCCTGTACAGATATAGTACTTAGTGAACAACATTAGGGCTGCAAGTAATGGTTATTTTCATTATCTGTAGATTATCTTGTCAATTAACTGATCAACCATTTTGTCTATAAAATGGCAGAAAAAAAAACTTCCCAGAGCCCAAGATGACTTCTTCAAATTGCTTCATTTGTTTGATTAACAGTTCAAAACCTAAAGAGATTAAATTACTATCACAGAGGGGTAAGAAAACCAGCAAATATACACATTTGAGAAGCTGCAGTTAATTAATTTGGCATTTCAGCTCAACTTGAAAAAACAAAAACATGGTGCTCAACCAAAGAGAAAAAAAGAGAGCTGCGGTGCATGTACAGTAATGAGATAGTGTGTGCACATCCCATACTATATTTTTACGTCAGGTGCAGGACAACAAAGGAAATAAAGGAAAAAAGCAGAGTGTCCACACACTGGATTGTAGCTCCCAAAGTCTTATTACTTCCTTTTTCAGTCAGTCAGTAATAAAAACACTTTGGGAGCTACAATCTAGTGTGTGGACACTCTGCTTTTTTGTGCATATACAGTAACCAAAGTCTAAAAAGGGGTTTGCACATACAAATCAGTTAGATTTTTCCTTTTCAATGTGATACTTCTCATTTTTTGGGATCTGCTTTCTTCAGTGTGTGAGGAATGGTGTGTTAAATTATGGGTATGCAAGCTCTTGTGCATTTTTGCTCAAAATTGACAAAATTGTTGAATTCATTTTCTGTCGTTGGTTAAAGAAGTATTGTGTTTCAGCTCTAACCAAGGTCCAACAACATCTTCTTTTACACATTACAATCTGATCTACACATTATCCATAGTTCATTTATATCTCTGCCTCTGTTTTGCCTCCTTCTCTTTGCTTTTCTTCACTCTTTTTTTTCCTTCCTCCCATCCATGTACCTGTCACCCTCATTCCTCTGGTTCACTCAAGCTCAAAGACGAGCAGCGGGGAGGGGGGAGGAAGGAGAAAGGAGGAAGGTGCGGAGAGGAGGGTGCACAGAGAAGAAGAAGTGTGCGTAGAGGGAAGAAATGCAGCTAAGAGAGGAGAAAGAGAGGGAGAGAGAGAGAGAGAGAGAGAGAGACAGAGAGAGAGAGAGAGAGAGAGAGAGAGTGCGTGGGAGGGGGTCTGAAGAGGAAAAGACCAGATGGAGAGGAGCGAGAGAGGCTAACGAACAGAGAGGAGGGGACCAAAATGCTCCCTCTGCGATCTCTTCAGGCCTCCCTCAGCGCTAGAAAGCCCTTCAAAGTGAAACTGGCCTGAAGAATTTCAGGTCAGACGGAGTGCGTAAGTGACTGCCTCCAGCCCACCCCAACTTCACCACGGAGGGATGATTCCAGTTCATTTACTCTGATGGCCCCCCTGCCTTCAGGACCTTCACATTTGTCCACTCAAAACACTACGATTTTACACAAACAGGCCATTTCTAAGCAATACAACAAAGAGCCTGTACCTTAACCTTCTCTTTTCAAGTCTTAATGGCAGAGATTCAGTTGAAAGTTTAACCATAACTTGACAATTTTGTTTTAAATGACTTATTCAAACTTTAATTGTAGCATCAATTATAGATTACACAGTAATTCGTAATACAGAAAAGCTTAGAAAGGTCAGCTACAACCAAAATTGACACACATGTCCCCTCATACGGCTACATAGTCATTACTAATCATAAGAGCTGCTTTAGCTTTAGCAATAGCTGAAAGGGGCTTTGCTTCCTTAGGCAAACACATTCCTCAGGCTAATCAGCTAGCCTGTTCAAGGCCATAGCAGACATTGTTTCAGACAATTACTACTGACGTTGACAATATCACACACTCGTGATAAAGGCTTTAGTGGCACTCGGTGAGTGAGTGTGTGTGTGTATGAGGGAGGAAATCATCAAGATTTAAAGCTGGAGAGTTGGTGATATTTGACACTAAAACACCCAAATATTTGCGTATAACATCATTTTTGTTTTGTCAACGTCCTTCACACTCACAATTACTACAAAGACTTACAAAAGAGGTAACCTTCACACATACTTTTATACTCAAACAAGGGCCCACCCTGTCGACAAACACAGTTAAAAGAGCGTGTGTCAGACTCATAATTACAGAAACGTGCAACCTGAAATAATATTTCTGTCAATACAATCCTTTTGTTTCAAGAACATTTGTTGATGTTGACACTTGATCACCGGATTTTCTATCCCAGTCTCTCTCTCTCTCTCTCTCTCTCTGTCTCTTTCACACACACACACACACATGCACGCACACATGCACACAACAAACAGCTCACCTTGCCAGGGTAAAAGTCCACATATTATATGACGAAGAACCAGGAAGTCTATAAGTAATAATACCAGCCTCTCCATGTAGTCACTGAAGCATTTTTATCCCCCACCTTAAATACACACACACACACACACACACACACACACACACACACACACATATACACATACACTGTCATGCCACTCCACTGGTTCCACTGGTTTCATTGTAAAGACATCACGATCTTCATTCCAATCACTGATTGGTTTAAAAGCCTTTGTTGGCTTTTTCCAATCATTTTGGCTCTGACAAAGTGGTGAAACAGGGAATTCTGGTAAACTGTAAATCTATCCGCACAAAGCAGAATACCGTACCTACATGAGATGAGAGAAAAAAAAACTGCCAAGCTGTTTCCATTAGAATACTGTAAGGGTTGGTCATGGAGAGCCTCAACCAGTCAAACCTTTACTCATGGAAGTCCCAAATTACTACCAGGTGTTGAGGTCATCTATCATACAGGAGCAGACAGTCTCGAAACTCATTTTTCAAGGCTACCTGATTAAGATGTTTTTTGTTCAAGCGATTATTCAAAATTGAAATTAAGCCTTTTCACAGAGAGACACAACAACAAGAGATGCTAGACTCTGAAAAAAAAAAAAACAAGACAACACACTTTAGGGTGAATGTCAAACACTGTACCTGTGTCCCAAACTGAGAAGCGCAGATATATCGACGAGCAGGACAAGAAGATACAGCTGTTTTGCTATTAGGAGTCACTTTGCACCTTCACACTTGTCTAAAACTCTCTCTCTCTGTCCATTCACTCTCCTTTGGTGTTGACAGGCCGTGGCAGTAAGAGAGTCTCCAGCAGTAAGAGGTAAGTAAAGGTGATTTAGTGTTTACTCATTCTCAAAGACCAGAAGAGAGAGGTGGGGCCACTCAGTACAGGTAACCCCCCCACCTTTTTTTCTTCCTCCCTCAGTCTCTCTCTCGCTTGCTCTCTCTCTCTCAGCTGATAAGGAATGAGACAAAAGGGAAGGCAAGGGATAAAAGGGCAGAGGGTGTGACGAAAGGTGATGATTGACAATAATTAGGGAAAAGTCATGAGTTTGTGTGTGAGTGTGCTGATGGATTCACAGTAGTATTTTGTGCATTTGTCTCTCATTATTGGATAAAAGGGACCATCCATTTAAAAAAAAAAAAAAAGTCTTGTTGGTAAATTAGTCAGAATCCAAACACAGAAGAATTCTGCAGAAAGTCGTTGGAATTTACCGTTGTTTCTTCTCAATGACACCCACAAGACATTTTACAAGTTCCAGCTTTCTTGTTCAAAATGAAAACAGAAGCTGGTGACCACATGTTCATTAATCAAAGCAACAATTGCAGGTTCACAGTCATGTTAGCAGTTCTGTGAGATTGCACTCAAGCATAGTCATGCTTTGAGTTAAATGCTGACATCAGCCTGCTGCCATGCTCACAATGAAAATGCTAACATGCTGATATTTAGCAGGTAATGTTTACCATGTTTACCATTGTAGTTTAGTGTGTTAGCGTGTTAACATTTGCTAATTAGCACTAAACACAAGTTATGACTGAGATTGTTAGACATGTCAATAGTTTTGTAGGTATTTCACAAACCTAAGTATACTGGACAAATTCAAATTTTAACATGATGATGGCGCTAGATTAAAATCTACCAAAGTTATTATAATTCATCCTAAGGGAGATACGAATGTGTGTACCAACTTTCATGGCTGTCCATTCAGTTGATGTCAAGACATATCACTCACATGTCAACTTTATGGTGGCGCTAGAGGAAAAATGTCAGGGGATCACCCAAGTCATTAGGATTCACCGTCTGTGGACCATGAATTTCTGTACAAAATTTCATTGAAATCCTTTAAACTGATGAGATATTTCAGTCTGGACCAAAGTGGTGGACCAATGAATCCACCAACAGACCGTCTGACATTGCCATCCCCAAAACCATGAAGCTAGCACAGCTAAACATATTCGTTTGCACATTAACAAGTGGCACCACTTCATCCTGCATCAAACTAAATTACAGATAAACATAAAAAAAAGTTTTAAAAATGGCTGGAGTTAATCAAATTTACAGGATCAGAAGTCACTGAAAATGTCTACTGGAGAACACTTTTAGAGAGAGAACCACTTAGAAAATAATTTGTAGGTCGATAGAGATTCAAAAAATTCAAACAGTACTGTAGATCAAGAGAAATCACCTTTCACCTTTTAGTAAAGGCCTGGGGCATGTTAGGATAAACTTGTTGAGGGCTGAATTTGGCAAGTTTAACCATGATCACATCCGATTTTTCAGCTATGCTGGTTTTGCATGGTAATCACAGTATTTAAGAGCAGAAGTTTCAGCGGTCAGTGCTAATACACTTTTGCGGGTTGCATTAAGTCTGAAATGACAGTCACTTTACTGGTGACACACTTAGAAACACAACAGAGTTAAAGAGACTACAAAACCAGACTAAAGCCATCACATTCCAGTCATATTTGTCAGAAACACAGAGAGGGTCAGAGGTAATAGGAAGGAGACCACGGTGACAATGTGTGGAAGTGTACATAACCTTAAACAACCCTGAAAGAGAACGGGGCCTATAGCTGCTCTTATCAGATGGGGTGCTGTTCTATTTCAAAGCAACTGTGTGTACCGTATGTGTGTATTTGTGTGCAATTGCCATTGTACAAGTGACACATTAACCAATGACTCTGTTAATGAAGGACATGTAATCACTGATTCTCGCCTTTTTGGCTCACGGTGTATGTAGATAGCCAGTACAAAGTTTACAGGTGTAGAAATCTATTCTCTCCCCAACAGGGTGTAATAAGGTTGAAGTGAAGGCCATACAGAGCCATAAAGCCATTTTAAAGGTGGAGGAGAGCGTGATTCAAACGCCAGGATGACTTTATTACCAGCACACTGTATCGCACAGACACACACTCTCTCACACACACACTGAGTCAAGTCAAGACAGTTTTATTTGTATAGACTAATATCACATGCAATGTCTCTCAACAGCGTTCACAAGCTCACATCAACGGTTCATAACCCAATTCTCAACCTGGTTTAAGACAAGGAAAAGCTTAAACTCAAAGAGAGATTCTGCTCCTTGGATGACTGATTTTGCAACAGAGAAAAATGTGAGAACATGACAATCATTAAAAATAGAATAACTTATAACAGTTCGACAAAAAATCCAACAGAAGGATTATAATTATAATAACTGTAATAACCAATACTACAATATATATGTCCATGATACACACCTGCATGTCTGTACCTAGCAAATCAAAAGACAGACAGACGTGTGCCTGGGGTGCAGAGGTGATAGCCATCAGCCGTCAGCTATCATCAGTGCTAATAGAGACAGAGGGAGACATGAGGGAACTGGCCCTACTGGTCTGATATGAACCCGTACACGACTTCAAGAAGACCTACACAAACAGCTTTACAACGGTCACTGAGACAAATGAGTGGGGGCGGGGAAGGTGGTTTAAAGCATCTTTAGTATGTGCGTGTGTGTGTGTGTGTGTGTGTTTGTTGCCAACCAAACTGACAATAACGGAGACACTGGTGCCTCAAAGACAACACAAATACACACTCACATATACATTAAAGCGCAACCAAGACCAGTATTTTCAGCTGATATGGGTTATTACACATATATCATATCGCTGTGTGTATTGGCACAGTCATAAAAAAAGATTATGGAGCAGCTCATTACAGCAACATATGTTTTAATGGCAGTGTTTTATGTATATTTCTCAGTTCGAGCTTAATATAGCTAGTCTTGTTATAGTCTATCGTTGAATATAATAGGATAATGTGAATATTATTTGTTTAGATATCTTAAATCTTAAAGATGTTGACTGTTGAAAATGTTCTCTTATCTTATGTTTACTGTCACTAAAACCTTTAAAGCTATAAGTAAATTGAATGTATTAACAGAGATCTTTATCACACAATATCTGTTTATGATTTATATAATATGTTTATCATGATGTATGATGTTTATATATATATATAATTCATATTGTCCAATATATTTTTGACTGATTTGTTCTTAGATACACATGCATGCCCACACACTCAAGCACACACACACACATTCACACACTATATTGTGTGTCAGTTTCCATTTGGTATCAGTAGCCTTTCAACCTGATAATTCTGTTTAGAAAATGATTAAGATTTGGATCACAGATACCTTGACTGAGCAGACTTTAACTTCAATACACAAGGTTGATGAAATGTGCTCCGTGTTACCAAAACATTTAATTATATTCCACAAGGCTGTTCCTGACAGAACCGGAAAACATGAAGGCACACATTTTCAGAACATGCAAGCAAATGTCAACATAGGTGTTGGCAGACATCCTGAATAAAACTCCATTGTATATAATATTAACAGTCTTAACTGAACCTGAACATGAACATTAACGTCCTGAGTTGTGTGTCAACCCCTCGGGGCCATGTGAGACAGCTGAAGTGTCTCAGCAGAACAAAGTGCTTGTTTGTCAAGATAATACTTCCAACAGGGAGCAGATTACACCTTCACAACAGTCTGCAACACCTCTAATACAAGCATCTGTGTGTGACTGGCTGCCTAAAAGTGTCTCAAGAAGTCTTGATGATTTTGACAATGAGCTGTCTGTCTCTACTAGCCTGTTATTGTCCCATTTACTTACTTTTCTTTTTTCTCCTTCCACTGTACTCTTATTATTATAATGTAATTATAATGCTAAAAAAGACCTTTTTGTTAGAGAGATAGAGAGAATTCAAGACTCACACAACATGAAATTACAGAAATAATATCACATTTAATACAAAAAAGTGTCTTTTAATGCAAGATTTTTGCCCAGATGTTTAAATGAATTTAGACGGAGGCCTCAGAAACCTTTTAACAATGCCAATAAAACTATAAAGAATACTGAAACAAAATGAGGGAGGAGCACTTTTATTTCCCGAAAATAAAAAATGAAACTAAAACTGTTAATTTCCTGTAAATTGAAAGTTAACTGAAACTTGTCACCATAAAAGAAATGAAATTTAAATCTAAGTGAGAACACACACAACTAAAATAATAAAACTGTCAGTGCGCTGCTCCACATGATCAAAATATTTTAATTCATTCCAGTGTCACCAGTGAACTAGAATAAATATTTAATGATTAATGTCATTCACTGAGCACATGCATTGAAATGTAAAGACTGCAAAACTATCTGATCCTCCTCATAGTTTCCTCTGGGTCCTCAACCTCAGCCGACCCTCCAGACAACACACTCGCATACACATTAACACACACAACTTGGAGGTAAGGGTGTGTTTCTTGAGTGTGTGTTAAAGTACAGAAAGATCTAAAGTATCTAAAGTGTTAAAAAGCTGCTCTGCCAAACAATCCTCAAACCATAAGACAACATCTCTGTCAACAGGGAAACTGTCTGTTCAGTCGTAACACTTCCTCATTCAAAGGGTCACCTCACATCCTGTAACAACCGTCAACCAATCCTACTGTCCCACTTATGATTAACAAAAATGACTCAGCACAATAAGAGAACCTTTCTGCCCTCTAACCGCACACACACACACATACACAGGATCTGACATTAAAGTTCTACTTTTTTTTTTCTTCCACCCTGATGAAAGACATTTCCCCTTTTGCCTAGAATTTGGTCAGCTGACACTGCAGTCATGTGGCTTGTCACTAACCTATAGCAGAGCAGGGTGCAGCATGTGTTTAGGTGCTACAATCACTGCCAAGGTCAAGGAGACGGGGGGGAAAGGAGAGAGACAATGTTAGAGAGATATGAGGAAAAGATTTGAAGGAGCTAGAAAACTAGAGGCACAGCAGAAAAGTAGTCATCCTTATGACTTCTAACCACACTAAAGCCACTCATTATCTGACCAGTGACCAGTAACCACTGTAACGTCAATGACTGATGACTGTGGAAAAACACTAACTATCATGTGATAAAGCATAAGCAGCATGCAGATGAAAAAACAAAGTAAAATGTAAGCAGATGTGAGATGACATCTGCGCAGGAAAATGCCAGATTTTTACATATTTGGTCTTGTTTTTGTAGTTTTGGTGCCATTTGTTGCCACACGGATAGAAAATAAACAGCCTCACTAGTCCGGACAGTCTGACAGCTTGTAAAGAAAACCACCGCTTAACCCACAATTCAGCCACAATATGGAAATCATTTATTTGCAAATGAATACAAAGGTGACCATTGTATTGATGTTGTGAAGCCAGCCTATCCATTGTAAGTGTCCATTCAAATTCAACTGCAACTACAGTAGATTTCATCCACTGACTACACTTAATAAAGACACCAAGCAGTGGACAGTTGTAATTTCACAGTAATTTCAGGTGTGTTTCTTTTGCTTCTAAAGGATTTGGTTTAAATAATATGGCTGAACTTTGGATTCGTTAACCTTTCTGATCATCTGACCGCTCCTACATCATATTTCATCACTGCTGAGTGAAATGTTATACTAACAAGATAGATCATAGATGAATGATGTCCACAGCTACATAAATAAGTTCCTAGTATCAAAGGTATATTTTCCCTGTTCTTTGGGGTATTCTGAACAATTTCAATGGACACATTTACACTTGTTTTGTCATCAAACTAATCCTGAGCCTTCCTCAATATGTTAAAAACAAAATTTCTGACTTTCACTAGTCTAAAGGCGTCAACTTCTGAAACTCCCTCCACCCAAACCTCAAGGTGAGAGAGTCAGCAAAATCTGAACTGCTTTCTCAAGCTCTCTTTTTCATCGTTTACAGTTCTATTTCTAACCCTTGGTTGTACAACCAACTGTAATATCATAAAAGCCTCCAAGGAGAGAATGTCCAAAATTGTTGCGCCATTGTCCCCATTTGAACAATTCTTGGCGTCTCCTTCCTCTCTATGACAGCAGGCTTTACACTCCGCCTTTAAGTGTGGCCATTCGGAAAAGCTATAAACCATTTTGCCTTTAGCTGTGATCAGATGACACTATCACAGCTTGTCATATAATAACTACTGTAAACACATGAGTGAAAGTAGATCAACTAAAGCTTTTTCCTTTGCATTTCATTTATTAAATAGCAGCTGATAACCCAACTTACTGTAAGTGTTTATATGACAAAAAAAGTACATCATAAAGTATCGACTAGTTTCTGTAATTAGAATGTGTTCTTGATGTACTGACGCTTTATCTTTTGCAATCTTAATCCTGCAATTTTCACCATCCCTCATTTCCTGGAAAGACTAATTGTTCTTCCAGCACACACACACACCTAACTACACACCTAAACAAGCGCACGCACACACGCACACACACGCGCGCGCACACACACACACACACACACACAGGAAAAGTGAGAAGGGAAAGTAAAACAGGCAGATAAGAGCTGAATGAAAAGCTGGTGGAATTCAGCGTCGGCCAACTCCAGCTAACGCCCCCCCTAAATAAAGATCCCTAAACACACAATAGCTAAGCTGCTAAACAGTGTCATGCAACAGGGGTTTTATGACGCGAAAAGAAATCGTCCTGAGAAACTCAACGTGATCAACCTGCTCTCGCACTGAATGACGGCATGAAACTGTTCAGGAAACAAAGAGGGAGGAAAACAGGGAGTGTATGAGAACGTAAGATGCGTGAAGGACAGATGAGAGAGGGATGAGCCTGATTGTCTGCACATGCAAGATTATGTGTGTGTGTGCGTGTGTGTATGTGTGTGGCTTGAGTGTGGCTACTTTGTGTCAGTTTTGTGAATGGATGCACAGAGTCAGTCTCGGCCCATGGAACATTCCATTCTGCTAGGGCGGGGGGCAAAGTACAAGTTTGTGTGTGTGTGTGTGTGTGAGCGTGTGTGTGCCTTTGGGGTTGGATTTTATCATGACATGCAGTGTAATTCCAATTGTTTCTTTCCTGAAACCTACTCACATCCAAACACACAGTCCTCAACACCGTCCAACTTTGGTTGCCTTCTCTGCCAGAATCAAATCACCCACTGCACACACACACACACACACACACACACACACACACACACACACACACCTTGCCTCTTGGCCTGCTGTCCAGACAACCACCCCATTGTGTGTAGCAACAGGTATGCAGAGAAGAGCCTGTTTGAGATCAGGCAATTGGATGCTTTGTACATGTGTGTGTGTGTGTGTGTGTGTGTGTGTGTGTGTGTGTGTGTGTGTGTGTGTGTGTGTGTGTGTGTGTGTGTGTGTGTGTGTGTGTGTCAGCAAGTTTATATGTCCTCGCTGGACACAAAAATCTTTTAAAAAAAAGCACCACCCAGCAAAAGGAGGCAAAAGGAGGCAGGAGGAGGAAGAAACTAGCAGTGAAATGAAGCATAATAACAGCATTAAGCGTATGAGCAGCTTGGAAGACGGAGCAGGAAAGGAGAAGAGGATGGAGGGTTCAGCAGTGTCACCACACAGGGGGGGTTGGAGAGGTTACGCAGGGGTCAAAGGTTGGATGATGGAGGGCGGAGGGAGAGGGAGAGGGGGAGGAGGAGTGTTGATCCAGCCTTCCCAGTGAGTGGATGTCACCTGTTTACACAATCAACAGTGCGCGTCTTTCCTGCCACGTTCTCAGAACAGAGACGGTTGCACAATGTCTCATCTGATCGGCTCAGACTGATTATAAAGAAAAGCACATTTTCTCTCTTAGTTGTATCGTGCCATGCAGATAGTTTTGGTTTAATTTATTCAGGTTTTGCAGGATCTGTTTCTGAGATTTCCCCAAAACAATGGAGGTGAATGAAATTCTGCTTGAGGTGCTAACAGCATTAAAGACTGACATTTACACTCGTCTCCCTGTTACTCTGGGTAATTGCTGTAAATACTAAGAAATACTCCCTATGAGAACAGTTTACAGTGAAGTCTGTTCAGCTCCGTAGAGATTATGTTAATATAGTACTAATTTGTTGTCCCAATTGATGAGAAAGCACAGGATTGTGACATCGTTGCGATTGTGGCATCCTGAGTCCTTTGCACTTTGGTTATAGGGTTATGGAAAGATTGTTGTTTTGATTACATGTTATTACAGTAAACACGTTGTGTCTCATGCTTCAAGTGACTGCAAACTTTTTCAGTCATAAACTAAGACCAGAGTCTTTGCCCCTAAACTTCAACCAAGTGTTCTGAGAGCCTGAACATAACCATAAAAAGTTTAATAACTTTTAATAATGCTTTAAGTTGGTACCAATGAATATTGTAGGGAAACAAATGAAATATGTTATCAGTAAACATTTTGTGGATACATTCAGTGTCAACATTTTGCAGCTTGGCAGACACACTAGTGATGTTACAAATATAATCCAGGAGTGTTTATTATTCTTTCAAAACATATTTGCTGCTGCAAATTAGTAGCGTACAAACTTAATTTCTTTTTGAATTTTGCTGTATGCGCCACAAAATTCCCTCCAACCCCATTGTATTTGGGTGAAGGTATAAATATAAGAGATCTCAAAACCTGGACAATTTAGACAGTATTACTGACAGTATTTGTCATTTCTTCATATACCTAAAATGACGAATGCTTGCATTTACCAAATGAGGTAATAATGACTGTTGTCAGTCACAAGCAAAGGCAGAAGTAGCATGACGTTGTTACACCACCACAAAACCTCTCAAGGAGGAGGTCAAAGATGATGGTTGAGTCAACAAAGTATGTGATTTTGACACAAAGAGTTGTATCCTTTTGACCACGATCTTTGCCTTTCCTTAGCTAGCAGTGAGGTTGCAACCAATTGAATACCCTTCACCTTTCCCTTCAAAGCATAGTTTTGGAGAACCTATGGTGGACCCAAAACTATTGAAAAACGTGAAAGGCCCTCTCTAGAGCCAGTGTTTGGTTTGTCCATTCTGGGCTACTATAGAAACATGGTGGTGCAACATCACGGGCTGCGTAGAAGAGGACCCACTCCCCATGTAGATATACAGGGCTCATTCTAAGGTAACAAAAACACAACAGTTCTTATTTTCAGATGATTATACACTAATTAAAACATACTTGTGGATACTATATTCCATTTCTGCCAATATTTCTACCAATAGATCCCCCTAAATCTTAAACACTGGTCCTTTAAATGGTTAAAGAAGACACGTCTTCCCACTAATGTGGGTCATATTTAATGACAAGTAATAGTAAAACGGCTTATTTTACTGTTTAATTTTGAGGACTTTACTAATTAAACCAAAATTGCATGACTTAATACCAACAGAATCAAAAAAATATATGTATGTTTTTTATAATTAGGGTGAACTGACCCTTTAACACAAGGAGAAAAATAATGCTACGATACTTAAATGCAACTACAGTCCTGGACCGATTAAATGTACAAACTCTTAGTTTTTTTTCCACAGAACTCTGTCACAGTTTCCTTACATCTTACTGTAAATTTCTTTGCCTTATTTTTACCTGTCTGAACTCCCCCTCGTCCTGCTGCTGTTCAGTGTTTGGTCTGATCAGGGGGGAGCTATAGAGGGAGGTGGATGGGGAGGCGATCGAAGGGGAAGAATGCAGCCATTGTGCTTTCCAGGTATGTGTGTGTTTGTGACAAATAGAAAGAGAGTGAGGGAGAGAGGGAGAGAGAGAGAGGAGAGTGAGGGTGATCAGATCTTGTTACAGGTGTTTCATAAACAACACAATAGTGCTAACAGGTTCCCTCCACTCACTCTTTCTCTCTCTCAGCTGCATTAGTCTCTTTACTCTACAGCTTCACATTTCTGCTGCTGGATTAGGCTTATGGCTTTGTCACACACACACACACTCACACACACACACACACGTACACACACACTAGACTCAGTGCTGTGCTTCCCCATCATGAGCATGAGATGATCATGTGACAGTCATGTGACAAGACCATATACTATGTGTGTGTGTGTTTGTGTGATTTACACTGCTTCTGTTCCTTTTACTTAAGCCTCCTGCTTTTAAAAATCAGTTTGTTTGGTTAAAAAACAAAACTCATGTCCTCCCCTTTTATTTTACTTCCTGTTGCCTTCCTGAAACTAGAGCAGGCCCAAACACCAGCGCTGATACCACTGAAGTCAAGATAGAAAAAGAAAAAAAAGGCCTAGATATAAATTCCTGTCTTGGACGACTGTCTGTCCCTTTTGCAATCGTGGAATGTGATACAGTGAGTTGAGAGATAAGTATCCTGAAAAATGGTTCACCTCTTGAACCTCCTTGCACAATCAGTCATGAAGCCACAGCCACTGTCTCAGAGATGGACGGACAGACAGACAAGCAGGCCCATTTGAATAATAACTATCATGTAATAGCATTCAACTGGTATCTATTTTTGGTTTTGGTTTTGCATTTTGAAGAATCCATGTGTCATCGCTTCATCAGGTCTGACAAGCACTTCAACAGGCACACACCTCTCACACACACTTTAAACCTGTGGAAGTATTTACAGTACTCACAAGGAAGCCGGTCGTCTGTCAAGATAGTCATGTTAACTTTTCTTTCACGCTAGAACGCTTTCCAATTCCTGGCATCCTTTTATGTCTGCTAAAATTAGGCCCAGGAAGGAGCAAACTCATTACGATACAATGCTTCTGTATTTCATACATGAACTTTTCCAAAACATGAGTGTCTAACTTATAGTTAAAGAAATTAGATTCTATAAATTTAATATTCTAATCTTCTAAACTAGAATTTGTCTTGTTTGTTTTGTAAAAAGTGTGGGGGAATCAGCTGAACATGCTCCTTTATACCAAAAACACATGCTAACAAATGTACAGCATACGTTAAGACACGTGCATCCACACGCGCAAATACACATATATCCTCACCCAACCAAATCTCATTTGTACAACAACAGGACACCCAAGGCTAACTGGCGCCCGGCTCAACCAGTTTCTGACACACACACACACACACACACACACACACACACACACACACACGACTAGACAAGACAGCAACTGATCACACACACATCCCCACACAAATAAACATCAAGTCCCTGTCCCATAACCTTGTAGTGAAGGTTACAGCAGTCAGCTGGGTCAGTGTGAACACTGGACCAGCTGAAGAAATGTCCTTCCAGATACCCACTGCGTGTGCCTGTGTGTCTATGAGTGTTTGCATGTGCATGTGTGCATGTGTGTGTGTGTTCTTAATCTTCCAGGTGAGAAAACACACCAAGTCCCCATAATGAGCCTTACAGCAGAACATTAAAATGTTGATATTAAAATGAAAAGCAGACAGGGAAAGAAAAAGAGATACATGACAAGTTCCCAGCCAACCTGTAGGATGATGGAACGTGTAGTCACGTAGTCGCTGTAAGGTTCGTCTGCCACCGTTCAAACCAACAATCCAGCTTGTCACTTTCTCATCTTCCCCTCCTCTTCCTCTCCTCCTTTGCGCTGTCTGTCAGGTTCTCTCCGGCCTCGCGTTCGCTGTCAAGGCGCCTCCTGTCTTCAATGACAGGTCCCCCAGAGCACAATCAGAAGAGAGCTCAGACACATCTAACAAACACACACACACACACACACACACACACTGAGAGAAGACAAGTCAGAGTTTCTGTTCTCCTTTTGGTGTTTTTTTGGATTCTGACTCAGATCCTCTCTGTTTGTCCTCTCCTCTCCTCCAGTCACGACAGCGCTTCTAGACGCAACAGTGGGAGACAAGAGGAGGGGGAGCGCACAAGGTCTCCAAGTGGAGGAGAGAGGAGAGAGGGAGAGCACAAGTTGCATGAAAAACCAAGAGAGAGGGAGGGAGGGAAGGGGTGAGAGAAGGAGGGAGGGAGGGAGAGATGGAGGGAGGAAGGGCAGTGGTAATTAGTGAGTCTGTACCTGACTCTCACTGACATAAGCCCCACATTCCTCAGTGCCGAGGAGGGGGAGAGACGAAGGAGGGAGGGAGAAGAAAAGAAAGGAAAAAAGTTCTTAACACACACACACACACACACACCAACACACTAATGATCCCAGCAAACACATCAGAGAATACCCTCGCCACCCAAAAAGAAGAAGAAGATAAAAACAACTATCTTCCTTAGAGCACACCATAGCTAACACGTCGCTCACGTCAAGGCTGCATGATGTTAGATGATGAAGGTGCAGTAGCTGGAGCTTCGCTGTCCGTCATCTAAACTCTCCAAACACTATCTCGCAAGTGTTCAGTCTTCTCTTCCGTGTCTTTTCATTTGAGAGAATCTCTCTCTCTCTCTCTCTTTCTCTCTCTGGATCTGTGTATGGTGTACACACTGCCTCCTTCCAAAACTCACCAAACCAGAATCTGACTGCCCAAACCCCCAACACACCTACCTCCCTCCCTCCCTGCTATCATTCCGGATGGGAAATGCTATCCTCCTGTGGCCCTGGCCAATCTTTGTGTGTGTGTGTGTGTGTGTGTGTGTGTGTGTCCAAACAGCCAGACCTGAATCATTGCAGCCAGAGCAGCATTCCTCTAAAGGAGTTTCCTGCACGCCTAGTTCAAAAAAAAAAAAAAACCCCACACATGATCACATCCACCGCATGCTTATTACTGATGATCAGCACACCTTTGCTCATTCACAAATGTATGCACCTCTGAGATCATGATGACACGCTGTCTTTACGTTAAGAGCGTTCATTCCCTTGACGTAGATCCCTCTGTAATGACAGCTCTCAGTAATAACAACTCACAGCTCTCTCAGATTTCTGCTGCTGAACTGTCAGCGTGAAGATGACAGAAGACACCGCTGACTCCTGAAGGGCAGATCTGAAACTTTAAATGTCTGATATAAATGGTTTGTTTGGAGAAGTTCCTGCTCTGAACCTGAACTGAAAGTAAAACAGTGAAGTTTATCTCAAATACCGGCTAAACTAGTGTTTCTTATTCTCCTCCTTCATATTTCTTTCCTTCTTCTCCATCCCCACCCATTCTTTATTCCCTTTCTTTTTTGACAATATGTTACTTGTTTGATCTTGTAGAGCAGTTTCAACTATTTCACTTCTCATTAAACACTGGTTGTGTTTGTGTGTGTGTGTGTGTGTGTGTGTGTGTGTGTGTGTGTGTGTTTGCCTACCTGAACTCCTTTCAGAAAGTGGCGTGGGCTGGCCCAGACACTTCCTTCTTCCTGCTCTCAGGTGCGACGTCTTCGTGACAGCCTGTCGTCATGGAGACAGAAAGAGAAAGAGAGAGAGAGAGCTGTAGTGAACACTAACAACCGTGTTCAGTCAACTGACATGAGGGAGAAGTGAGGAAGCTGGATTTCTGTTTAGAGTAACAACACACACGCACACACACAATCACACACACAATCACACACAAATGCATACATACAGATAAAGTCGTTGTGCACTTTCACACACTCCTGCACACACAGTAGGGAACTTGTGTGTATAGGAAACTGAGATTGAGTCAGACGTGCTCACACAGAGAAATAACGTTTCAACACAACAGCTGAACTCTGGCTGGGAGGAGGCCCAGGCCGTTGGACGTGTTGCTCAATATGTTTTACTTTAATGCTTACTTAACAGATCTCATAAGCCTCGCATAAAGTGCACAAATACAGAAGCATATACAATACTGAATAAAGTTACTATATACAGTATGTACTGCTACAAGTACACTGTATAGTTCATGGCTTAAAACAATCCAAATGCTTTATTATCATCACAGGTGGATGTAGTAAAGTTGTTTATTGGTGTTTAATCATCATCATTTGATGATATAGTAACAGAGGGCAGATGAAGGCAGATACAGCATATATTTATATTTACAGAATCATCCCTCTACCTTAAAGGAACATGCAAGTATTTTCTGTTTATTTTAGCTCATTTCATTATTACTGCTGACAATTTTTTATTTTTTTGATATATTTCTTTATCTTATGTTACCACAGTAACACAGAATTTCACACATGTATTAACACTGGTTTTAAATCATTTCCTAACAGTATGAAATTCCACTTGCAGAGACTTGCTTTAGTTTCGTGATCCATCACAGAGAGGATCACGCCCACTTTTATATATGTCAAAGTTATGTCCGTTGTTGTTGCATGTTGATATGGTGCAAACAGTTTAACATGATCTGCACTGAAAACTGCCTTGCCACTGATGATAGCCTAACTTTGATGTGACACAAAGGGAAACCAGGAACTTCCTGAAAGACCTTTCAAATGTCCAAAAGACACTGCAGAACAATTATCAGTAGTGTAGAATACTGTATATATGAATGGGTTTACACTAAAAGGACTAAAATATGATGCAACAACAACAACAAAAAAATCTGGTGTTGTCCTTTAACATCTGGCGCAATCATTGCTCAGTTCAGTTCAGATCAGATCTTTATTTTCCCACAAGAGGAAATTCTTTTAGCGTCAAGGCAACATAAAAACACAAAACTATGAAAACATAAACACAAGACAATAAAAGACATTAAAAGTGCCAGTGCCATACACACAATTCAGACAGTAAGGATTTAGGTTAAAAGCAAGGCAAACAGTAACCAGAAGAATAAGGACAAGAAAAAGATAAAGTGATCAGCTGTGTGAGAAATTAAGAGGCAGTTCATAATGTGTTAGAGATAAAAACACTCATTGCTTATTGGGATAAATGTAAACTTGAACCTGTTGCACAGTTTTTGGAAACCTATAGAGGGCAGGATGTCAAATTCTTAAACAGAGGATGGTCTGGATTTGATAGGATGGATTTAGCTTCCTGTGTGATTTGTCTGTTATAGATGTCTGACAGATGAAGTCTGCTTTTCAGCATTGAGTTTACTTGCTGACTCAACAGTGTTTCCTGATTGATTCCTGTTTCGCACATTTACATTCCCATACCAACAGATCAGAGAGAAGGTAAGGATTGATTCTATGATGGATCTGTAAAATACATTAAAAACATTTAACCTCTGCAGAAAATACAGCCTTTGTTGTTCCTTCGCCTCAGTGTTCACGGTTCTTATCAGGTACCTGTAGCGCTCTACAATTTCTACTTCTTGTCCTTTAACAATAGTCTGAGAAGGTGGAAGTGATGTTTATGATGTCGAATAAAAACATTTAACAGTAATGTGAGATGTTTGTTGTTAAAATATGAATTGTCTTTATCCTAACTAATTATTCAAAGTAGATTTGAGATCATGCCCAAAAAAGCTGGTAAAAATGTTTAACAGTGACTATTACAGTTGATACAACTCAATTTTTATTGAAATTCTATTAAAATTGTAATCAATTTAATCAAGTCTGACTTTTTCTTTGCTTTTTCTTTTAGGTTCTACACAGTTTTCAGTCTTACAGTTACTGTATATTATTGAGTTTGTCATACTCAAAATACCAAGAAGTTCACTAAACTAACAAAAAATGCTTGGAAAATGTTGCCTCATTTCTTTGAGTTTTACCAAAGTAACACTTTTTACAGTGTACGTGTTGTGTTTCAGCAGCAACCTCTGGGTCTGAAAAATGAGGCCAACGTGTAAGTGCCAAACACTGCACTTCCTCAAATGTCCACCTGAGGCTGGCTCCAAAAGCAAGTCAATTCCCATAGATCCCCATGTTAAAATGCCCAAATTTACAGCAGAAATAAACATGTTTACAGTCTGGTACAAAAAACGGTTTTGGTCTCTATAGCTAATTTCCCCTTTCATGACAACTGTATGGATGGTGAATTTTTATATAACTCACCTGATTAAATTTTATTAAGGCTTAAAGTTATGCATAATTAAGGGCGTGGCCGCTTTGAGTGACAGATGGGTGCTGTCACAAGCAAGTCGCTGCCACGACAACAACCTTGGTTAGGTAACATAACCATTGCGTAACTCCAGATTCACAGAGTATAGGCATAGTTGTAGCTGTCGCTATTTCAGTGTGTTTTCAGTTCATGAAAGTTAACTGTAAAACATTTTGTTTTTTTACAAAAAAGTGTTTGGTTGTATTAAAAGACCCTCTAAGGAGTCAGATGTTCAGTTTTTCCAGTAAGTACATTTTGATTTAATGGTTTTAAGCCTGTTTTTTGCTTTAGCATTATAACAGTTCACCATAGACGGTAAATGCACCACGCTAACCAAGCTAGCAGCTAGCTTTAGGGTCAGTTCCACCCTGTCATCCAAATATGGTCACTTCTGGCTCCAAAAATCCAAGATGGCGACGGTCAAAATGCAAATTCAAGGCTTCAAAACAGGAGTACACAAACTAATGAGTGACGTCATGGTGGCTGTGGCCATTATTTTTTTTACAGTCTATGGTTGTGTTTAGTCTGTTATATTGGTGCAGTATAATGTTATAGGCCAACTGTAACACTGTTTGAGTATAGTCACATCACCAAACTCTTCTGGTCCAAAGAAAGCTTAGGAAATTTTCTCTGATAAGATAAAAAAAAAAATCTATATTGCAGCAAGACTGCATTTCATGAAGATATCACTGGTTTCCTATCAGTGTTAAAGTCACAGCAACATGACATAGGAGGAGTTTGGAGTGTATATTTCCTGTTGGTTTCCTGTAATGGAGGAATCATCAACTAACCAGTGGGATATCAGTGAAAGAGATAAAGGTAGTTTTTATTTGATGGGAGGTGCAGGATTGTTAAAAAAAATTATGATGGTTTTATTAGTTTGAGTTTCTATTTCCACCTATTGTCGCAGTATGCGATCACTGATAAAGGTACAAAGTTTATCAGGTAGTAAAACTGTGATTTTGATGTTTAGTATCAGGAAACTGAAGCAGTTAAATGGAATTTTTATTATTTACACCTGTGCTTTTCCTACTGTGGCATGTGAAAACTAACAAAACTATGAAACTATGAGCCAAATTGTAATAAACAGGAATTATCCTTTAATGATGGCTTCATGAACTTTTAGTTTACACACACACACTTGCAGACGTGCACATGCAGCCTTTTCACAGGGTGTAAACAAAAGCAAACTCTTCCCACAATAAGCAGCTCAGACCCTGCCCTGGTTGCAACACAATAGACAGAGAGACCTGAGACACAGAGAGCGGAGATTCCCAGGAAAACACTCCGCTGATACTCCAAATGCCTGACAATGACACACAAAGAGTCAGGGCCGTGTATCCATTCACCTGCAACAAGTGGGTCCAATCAAACCATAATAAACCACAAGGAAAACTGAGAAAGGAGGAAAATGTAGATCATGTTACTATTATATCTGCTGCTGAACTGGATTTATGATGTCAGATTGTATGATGTGTGCGTAATGTCAATCTGTAACACAGTGTAACATTTCCCAAACTCTCAGTTTCTCTCTCTTGCTTTCCTCCTCTTTCTCTTTCTCTCTCATGTGACACAAATAAGATTGCTTACAGAAATTGGCTGTGATGTAGCGTTTTGTGTCACGTTCTGATCTTGTACTTTGCACAACAGCTGCATTCTCCACTTTGCAACAATAGTTACAGACAAGCCTTATCTGGAGGACTGTGTGCATATGTGTGTGTGTGGGTCTAATAGATTCTAATTGGGTCTTGATGAGTGAGTGAGATCAAACCCAACCTGATGAGCACCACTAACCCTCTCCCTCACAGACAACCACATTAAATGCACTATATGGCCAAAAGTATGTGGATCCACTTGTAAAGTAGCTAATTAGCTTAGCTTAGCATAAAGACTAGAACAGCTAGCCTGGTATTGTCTAATGGAAACAAAATATTCATTAATCAATACCTTATATCTTCTTTAATCAATACAAAAACAAACTTTAAAAGAACAATTTATGATTCTATGGGTGTTTATCTGTGGGACTATTTCTTGGCTGGATGCAGTGATTAACTGGAGTCGCTTGCTTAGCAACCTCGTGGTGACAGCAATACTTCATTACACCCAACCAATAAATAGTCACACACAAAACTCCAAACACAGCTGACCATAACTGGTCATTTATATATATAAAGCTACTATAACATATATTTTTCATAACAATGTATGAAATGACAGTGTGTAATGTGAGAGGCGTCACTCATAGTGATTAACCTCCAGAAAATTATCACTTGACTGAGCAACTCCGCTCAGCTTTATGGAGTTTTACAGCACGTTTCAGCTCATTGTTTAGCTGTCCGGCTGCAATTTTACTATTGTTCACACTCACTGCTCTCGTAGCGTCGCTTTCGGCCACAGCAGACAACTGTTTTTGAGAAAAAGCTCTAAAAACCAACTGTACACCACCTGCTTATCACCAAACTGACACCGTTAGACACAGTTAGCGACTAGCTGGTGAACATAGTGGAGCATGCTAAAGACACATATTTCTTTCAGGAGTTTGTCCCAAAAACAGCTATAAGAGAGTGAATATTGGACTTACATTCATTAGGTGGACAGAAACAAGACTCCAAATGAATAATGACGTTGCTCTGTGACTGCTGGATGTGTAAATAAGCAATTGTTGCTAACAAGTTCAACAACTTAAAAGGTGATATGATAGATTTTCACAACTTCCGCTGCTCCCAAGGGGCCAAAGATAAACACACAAGCTATAATGTGTTACTGATAGGCAGATTTTAGATTTTTGTACAGAGCTAGGCTAGTTTTTCCCCCCTGTTTCCAATCTTTATGCTAAGCTAAGCTAAAGTAAGCTAATCATCTCCTGGCTGTAGCTTCATAGAGTGGTATTAATCTTCTCGTCCAACTTTCGCAATAACAAGGAAAACATAAAACTCTTGCTGTAGGGGAAATGTTGGTGCTACAGCACACAATTATTATACATTAGTCTGTTTCCAACTTTGTGGCAACAGTTTTCTGTTTCAGCATGCCTCTGTGCCCACAGCGAGGCCCGAAAATAAATGATTTTCCTCAGTTTAGTGTGGAAGAACTTGACTGGCCTGCACTGATTCCTGACCTCAACCCCATCCGTCACCTTTGGGATGAACTGAAACGCCGACTGTGAGCCAGGCCTTATTAGCGGTCAACCTCACTAATATGCTTGTGGCCGAATGGGAGCAAATACCTGCAGCCATGTTCCAAAATCTTGTGGAAAACCTCCCCAGAAGACTGAAGGCTGTAATAGCAGGTTTTGGGGCGAGATGTTCATAAAGCTCGTATGAGTGTAATGCCCCAATGTCCACATAGTTTTGATGATTGAGTGTAGCATACGTGACCCCTAGTAGATCAACTCAAGGTCACTCAGATAGACAATACACACACACATAAAAGAAAGGAGTAAAATAGTGAGTGTATGATCAGTGTGATTGAGAGGTTGGATGGTGTGAGTGTGTAGGTGAATTGATTAAAGAGAGTGGGGGGGGGGGGGGGGACAAAAAGAGAGAAACTCCTTTCCAGCATTGTACAGCTTCCCGTAAAGATTAGACCTTTATTGAGAAAATTCCAGGTCGGCTTACAGCCGCACGACCCGCCGTCTCCAACCGGGCCGATTATTGAATACGCTGTTACACACACAAACACACACACAACACATACAGAGCAACTGGAGCCCTGTTGTGAGGCGACATTGATGACGCGTGTTGGATGGGATAATCTCTCCAGCTGTACTCTCACCCGCAGAGAAGTGAGGCTCATTTGGCCCCAAAAAGCTCACTGTGGTTTTTCCACACACTGATAAACCCCCCTCCTGCCTTCTTCAGACAAGTACTCTAACTTACAAAGCTTTAGTAAACTACAAACACCAACTTTCTTTGAGCCTTCAGGGTTTATCACAATTAAAATAAGACACTGGATTCATCTATGCTAGTGTGGGTGCTGAGCTCAGCCTGCACCTTGCTATTTTTCAAAACTGCAGCACAAAGATTGATGTGAAGAGTCAGGTTCATACATTCTTAATGGTCAAGTACTCCGATCAAACAGAGGCCAGAAAGTTGCTTTGAAATCGGTCATTCACTGCAAGAATAAAACAGCACCCAGGAAAATGTCTCCCCCTGTTGGTCTGATAGAAACACTTTCATTTAGGGCATCAGATTAAAGGGAGTCTGATGTGCTGTCTTTACAGCAAGTGCAAGGTAATATCTAACTATTGGTACTATAAGTAACTCTTTTCCAAAGCTAAACAACTTGCTTGGTGTCATAACAATAAATCTTTTTTATTGATGAAGCACTACCTTGGTGTGTTCAAGAAACACCTGAAAACTCAGCTCTGAACACCTTGACACTTTTTATTGTTGCAATACTTTCTTGTTGTTTATGGTATTTCTTATGCACTTATCTACTTCCAGTCATACATTACTTTGATTTTTTTGTATTACTTCTGTCTAACGCTCTTTCTTATTGTATTTGTACCTGGTCAGCTACTTGAGAATTTGCACCACAGCTCTTTTAGAGTCACTTTCCTCTAATGCTTGATTGTTTTGCCACTTTGCCACTTTGGATAAAGTCATCTGCCAAATGACAAAATGTAATGTAAAATGTAAATAAAACTTTGGCCTTCAACTGTTAAATAAGATGTAATGGAAAACAAAACCCAATACATGATTAAAATCCCTTTTTACTAAATTATTTTTATTGAAATTGTATTGGACAATATTTCAGTCCGGTACAGTATGTACAACAACAAAACAACAATTGAATTGAATTGAATGAATTGCAATTCAAATTCAAATCTGTGGTGTTCCTTGTTTAGTTAGTTTTCATTGAACAGACCAGTCTAAACTTGTAAATCACAAGTCTACATAAGCTGCTGATAGATGTACTGACTCATGCTGCCATATGCAAATAAAATGTGTAAAGAGTGGATAATGCAGCCTGTGTGGGCAACTATTATATTATGTAATGTCTACTGTAACACTCCATACACAAACCTTTCAGAGGAATGCTTTCGAGGTTAGGATTAAGGTCAGGCAGCAAAACAAATTCTTTGATGGCAGTAAATTAAGGATATTTATTATAATAAAGTAAACAACTGAAGAAATAATTACAAATATAGAGTGTGTCAGTCAGTAACATTAGTAATGTAGGTGTGAATCCATGAACAAAGAAGTGTAAGGTGTTGTGGAGTAAAAACAAAACTAAAGTCAAACTAAAAGCAAAAGCCTGCAGCTGCTGGCTGGGATGAGTCAAGGTGAGAGCGAGAGCATGACCAATGCTGGGAGTTGTTCTTTTACTCTATGAGAGCATTAGGTTAGCTGCCACACCCACATTCTCCCAGATACCTTTATGGACACACAAGAATAAAACAATAACGCATTACCACACCAACATCAATACACTTCAGGTAGGTTAGGCAGGGGTCATCACAGGTCTCCACCACCAGAGCTTTGTACATAACTAAACTCAGAACATAACAAATGATCATCTTTTTGTCTCCCAACATTTTTGTGGTATGCAAGATGACATTTCCTTCATTTGATTTGTCAGGAGTAAAAGGTTAACTAAATTAGAGCATGTTTGCTCATGCAGTGCTTGACTGATACATAGTAAATACTGTGTGGGAAAGAATGTGGCAACATGATGGAAACCAATGCAACACTTTTTTTCCTGCAAATTGATGCACACATGCTTGTATCTCACGGGTTTCATTGTCATTAGGAAGATGCACTTTGGCAGGAGTTTTGTCCTTCTGTTGTAGTCTTAAATAAAATACCTAAAAGAACACGATGTATGCATGTGTGGAAGTATATGTGAGGATATAGATAGATAGATAGATAGATAGATAGATAGATAGATAGATAGATAGATAGATAGATAGATAGATAGATATACATTAGACAAGTGTGCAAAGTTGTTGAAGTTTTACACATTTTAAAAATGCAGTGAGGTAGATTAGGAGTATAAAGAAAAAGAAAGTGCAAATTCACTATGAAATATACACTCATTTGCCAGTTTATTGGGTACCTAGATTAAACTAATACAGTATTATACAACAGCCCATAAATCCAACCGTCATGAAGGTTATAATGTTTTAGAGAGCAGTTGATTTATGATTTATGGTCATTTTGGAGGCTTTAGTTTGTGGAGCTGTTGAACTTTATGGGGTTGTACTTTGAAGTATTTCTAATACTTTGTCCATCCCCTTTATACTCTATGAATTATAAGATATTGACATAATATTATAAAAAAATAAATCAACCCCTCTCTAAAAGAGATTAATAAAAACTGAACATTATAACATTCATGAAGGTAGGATTTATTGCAGATTTGTTGTATTAGACTGGTTTAGTTTTAGCTACTGTAGGTGTGCCAAATAAAGTAGCAGGTGAGTGTAGGGTATGAATGTATTTGTGCATAT
>NC_058108.1:19038670-19218670 GCF_914725855.1 Thunnus albacares | reverse complement strand
TAAACTAAACCATCACATGTATAGACTTTCTTTCTCTGCCATAATGAAGTTTGCAGTATTACAACACATGAAAGCTCACTACCACATCTAACCTTTACAACCCCGGGCAGCTGTTTCAGTCTTCACCACAGAAACTGAGTGTGCCGGGGGGGGGTCATTTAGAAGAGGACCACAGCAGTGTCACAACTTACTTCTCAGCTGGAGCACACAGTCTTATTCCTTTTCACAGCTGCCTTGCCGAGAAGCTCAGTCTCCTCTCAGTGTGAGAAAGTCAAAAGTCCGCTGAAAAACTGACGCAGGCGACTCGGCTGTAAGTGTCACTGACATAGGGCTCAAAAAAACAAGACGGTCCAGTGATCGATGGCTCCACAAAACTTCCCTAAGTTACGAAACTCTCTCTCTCTCTCTCTCTCTCTCTCTCTCTCTCTCTCTCTCTCTCTCTCTCTCTCTCTCTCTCTCTCTCTCTCTCTCTCTCTCGGTGTGTGTATGTGTGTGTATGTGTGTGTGTGTCTCTCTCTCCGGTTTTGTCGTTTAGAAACTGCTGCTGTCACATGATCCGCTGTCTGTTCTCCATGGGGTCGGGCCGCTGGGCGGGACCGGGGCGGGGTGGTCCAGTTTGTGTGTGTGCGTGCGTGCGTGCGTGTGTGCGTGCGTGCGTGCTTGTGCGTGCATGTGTGTGTGTGTGTGTGTGTGTGTGTGTGTGTGTGTGTGTGTGTGTGTGTGTTGCATTTTTCTTTTTTTCTAGTTTGAAGGACCAGCGACTGTTCAAGCCACCTATGATCTTGATGATCAAGTACAGGAGCACTCTTACTAATGAGATACAGAAGTATTACTAAACATTGACATCCTGACCTCATTGAGAAATTAGCAGTTTAACAGTAATTCTAATCGTCCTTTAATTATAATATTTGTGATAATAAAATAATAGCAGCACCAAACTGTCTTACAGTACAAAAATATTATCATCAATAATAATAATAAATTATAAACTACTCAGAAGTGTTAAAATGTTGTTGTATTATTATCATTTATTTGTTGTGAGGAGTTACTGATGGCATCACTTTAACTGTGTAATTAATGTTTATACTGATAGGTAGCAATACATCATATTTTATGAACTCATAATGTAGGCTGTATTCTGGATGTACAATATAAACCTGCAAAGTAATTATAAAATAACATAAAATGGAAATACTCGTGTTAAGTACAAGTACCTCAAAATTACATGAGTAAACGTACTTTCATTCCATCATTTGAACTTTGACCTACCCAGTGGTTGTGCTCTAATGTAATTTAAAAAAGCACAATAATTGTAATAATTTTGATGATTGATTTAAGTGGCGTGTACATTTAAAGAATGAATCAAATGCATCTGCTGAAATTAAAATATTATTGAATCTAATTTAGGGCCCATTAATGACATAAAAATTAAACCAGTATTTACTTGGTATTTATTTATTTATTTTTGGAGCACATGAATTTGTCATATATATATATTGACTTTCTGAGAGTTTCTAGAGATGGAATATCAGCATTCTTTCTTAACTATGCATGACTGAAAATTATAGCCGGATTTTCTGCCACTGTAGACGCAATCAAGTCTTTAGCAGCGCTAGAAAACATTTGTGTGTGTAGGAGGAAAGTGAGTGACAAGGAACAGGCTCTTCCCACAAGGAAGTGCATTACTTATACAAGAGAGGGACAGAAAACTGTAGAGAAAGAGTTAAACAGAGCTTATATAAACTCATGTGTAATATGTGTCACCTACATCATTTCTATACAAAATACTGCTGACTGCTTGGCTGGCAGGGTGTCATTAAAATCATGTTTCAGGACATACCTTGTCAACACTGCTGCTTTAAATCAGTACATTAAACTGCTGGTAGCTATAAAAAACAATACTCACAGTACACACTGCATTTCCTGTTTAATTTTGACACTGAATTAAATGATTCAATATAACATGAATGAGTTTTGAGTACTACTCAACCAACTGAGAATCAACACCCAAATCTGCAGCTTTGAGTGCATTTAGTTCATTGTTTTGGTTCTCCAGCGACTGTGTCTGCATAGGCTGTGTCTGTCTGTGTCTCCTTTATTCACACATTCACTTCTCCCTATACAGCAGACACTCATTAGTTTAGTCAGTTGTGAGCAGTGCATTAAATGGAGATTTCAAACACTCACTAATCATTGTCATTTTGTGTCATCAACATCAGCTGTAGAGTCACACAATGGTGATTTTTGCATTTATAAAATGTGGAGCACTGCACTGTGGTATTGGGACTGTCATATGTATCACAGTCCTGAATATGAACATTGCAGTGATGTAGGCATTCATGAAATTTATTACATGTTGAAAATGTTAACAATACAGCAGGCCTTGTTAGCATAGTCATCCAGCATTGTGATACATAGTATGATTACTACTAGCAAGCTGAAGACCCAGATAATAATTTTCTCAGGAGTTGGTGGACTAAACCACCACCAGTTAATAATGGACTCACATCCATGTCTTTAGGTGGAAAGAAAGACAACTCCAATTGTTTTGTTTGCTAACAGTTTAGTCTTAATCACTCGATACGCTGACGTGCTGCGTATCACAGATGAGGGACTTTCTGTTCCCTGGTGCATAAAAACCAGTGAGTGTAGCTGTAACTCTCACTGGTGTAGGATTAACACATATCTTCTGTATTTTATCAGATAGAGGTGATGCACACAGTGGCGTGCTGATGTTTTAGTCATGCTTTCTCACTTTCATATGCTCAACACAATGCAGTTTTATTCTGTACTACAGTGAACACATGTTGACTGGTGTTAATTAAAATCTTTCACTGGGATGCCTCAAACATAATTTCAGTGAACACTTCCTCTTTCTTTTTCCTTTGGCGAGGATCCATAGTAAATTGTAAGTGCAAAAAGCCACTGCTGCTGATTAAGAAATAACACAGTGGCACAGTACACCTTGTTTGTTATCTTCACTCTTTATGCTTTCTTTCTTTCTTTTTCCTTCCGTATGTTTTTCGGCCGCTAACTACCGCTACATACTTTCAGCTACAGAAACCATTCAAATATCAAAATGTTCAGCTCTTTAAGAACAATACTGCTGTCATTCAGATTTTTTGTAACTTTTATGCTTTTTAAGATATGAAAATTTATAATGACTGTCCATGGAATTGTACCTATACACTATAATCATCAATATGTCAACAACTAAAAGTGCTTAAGTATTCATACTTCATGGACGGCTGCTCCATGTGGAAATGCTTATCATATTAAAACATGGTACCAATAGCGCCACCATGTGGTCAGTTATTACGTATTTTATATTTTGGCTAATAACTCATGAACTGTGAGGTGCAGCAAAACAATATTTGCACTGTGTGTTCCTTGGATGAAGCTGATTCGAGTGATTTGCCCTGGAAAAAACTTTCTGCCACTTTGGATTTTTTGGTAAACACATTATTTGCTTCTGTTGGCACAAATGTCATCTAATCTTCACCAAACTTGGTACGTACCACCTGTTGATGACCCCAAACAAAACTTACGAGTTTGTTTTTGGGTTTCACTTACCGTTTGTCTGCAATTGTTTACCAAAATTTTGGCGGCGTGGCCTGATGCATTAAAAGAACCGTAACTCTTCAACGCTTAATTCGATTGCAGTCAAATTTGGGAATGTTCATACAATTCTACCCAGAGGATGTGCTAAACTAACATTATAAGATAATATTTCTACAATTCTGTTGTCTTTAATAAAAGGAAACTTGGTATATGAGTTCTTCGGGAGAATGTGCACGACATTTTGAAGCACGGCACCAATAGCCCCACCTTGTGGCAACTAATAAAACACCACCATACTACTTATTAACTGCCAAATCTCTTTAATGTAATTTGTACAGTTGTACAGTTGGGGATGCTGAACAAGTCTGCATTTGATACAATTACACCTGTAGGTGGCACTAAAAACTCTCACACACATTTTCTTCAGAAAATTCAAATATTCTAGTTCGATTTAGTTTGCATGATCACTTATTCATTTGGTGTACTTCAGGCGTTCTTTAATATTTTTGTAATATACTTACACTCTTATAGATATTAATTGTTGCTTTAGTAATATAATGACATGTCATAGTTGGGAAAAGAACAGACAGAAGGAGAGGTAAAGAGCACTGGATTACAAGCTCTTCATCCCCTTTTTGTGAAAAAAAGGTGGGGCATAACCTTTATAACAAAATCTAACCTAACACACACACACGGTGGCATCTGTCATCATGGCTCTGTCCTCCATGCTCACTCGGCCTGTGCAGCGAGGCGAGATAGTGCCAGGTGCTGCTGTGGAGCTGGCTGTTGAAACAGGGCTGTGATGATCTGACAGCTGTTATTTCATGGATGGTTTCTATATAAGTAGAGGTGTAAGTCTTTCAAGTCTGAACACACATCCGCTTAGGCTTAACCAGCTCCGTCTACATGGGAATTGGAGCATGAGACGTGGTGAAATCTTACAGTGCAGGATGGATGGGAGCATGATGGGGGCACTGGTTAGGTCGGATAAGTCACTCTAACTGTGTTTCTGTGTCAGAAATGACTCATAGGGAACAAGATGTGCCTTAGTACCCAGTACACTCTGAACCTGTTGCAATACAAAGACATGAAATAAGAATTCACATTATGTAATATGTCATACACTAGGTGTGTAATTTTGCTTAATGTCCAAGGTATGTAAGTCTTTGTGTCTGGTAGGATAGCAATTTATTTTATGACACAACATAAAAAAGTTTGTTTTATGACTTTTTTAATACTACATCTCTGGGATTAGGTGGAACTATTTTTGATGTCTGACTTGACATTTCTAGATGTACTGTAAGCAGCAAAAACGAAAGTCCTTCCACCTCTGTTTTATTGGGTTGGTGACATCTATTACAACAATCATGAGACGGAAGACAGTTCTGTTTTTGTTTTTTTGTTTTTTTCAGTTTGGGTGGACTAACTATTTCATGTCTTTTCTCATGTTTTTTCATCTTTTTTTTTCTGTCAACTTACATTAAGTCCTAACTGCCTTCTGTACTTCTTGCCACACCTAACTGATGCTGTTGATAAGCTTCTGCAGTCACATTCTTCTTCTTCTTTTTTTTCTTTGCGCTTCTTATCATACATTACTGCATGCTTGTATGATGGAGAATGATTACATTCACACTATCTCAGGGTTAAGTTTATGTACAAATATATATATATTATATAAGCAAGTAGACACACACCAACACTTAAGGTATCCTGCAGATGTTGTTCTGTATGCAGAAATGAACTATGAAAGATTTGGGTTTCGAGCCAGCAAGTTTCACACTAATATCACTCCCACACCCTGAACCTGGATTTTTCAGTGTGTGTGTATGTGTGTGTGTGTGTGTGTGTGTGTGTGTGTGTGTGTGTGTGTGTTTCTGCACATGCATAATCCAGCATGGAAAAATGTTCATCTTTAAATAAGGAGAGCTTTAACTTTTCAGCAAATTGAGCCTCAGCAAGCCTATAAGTAGGAGTTTCATGAGTTGTGAGGTGCCAACATATTCATGACAGGCAGAAACAGACAGAAACCCCACACACACACACACACACACACACACACACACACATACACACACACACACACACACGTGGTGAGTTCACACATGCAGACTTCATGGTTAGCTTGGCATTTAGTCATTAAAGGATCATGTGTTAAATCAAATTTAAAGCTGTAGTTTCAGTGATGCATGCATTTCATGCATTGCTGCCTTTATCAGAAGAGTTTAAGGTGCTGAAGGACACACAGACACATATCAGCTTTAACTCAGGCAGGGTTGTAGTCAGAATTTTAGAAATACAGAGGACAGATCTCCAAGCCTGTATTGGTGGTCTACATGGGATTAAATAAAGTCAATTTCTGTCAAGCATAATTGCAAACTTATTTCTACATAGAAAAAAAGAGATGAATAAAATTACCAATTTAGTCCACATTTAGTAGGATTACATTAGTGGACATTTGACATTTCTCAATGAAGTTAAAAACCTATCGTGACATTCAAAAGTGGTGTTATATCTGTTGATAAAGCTGGTAATAGTTGCTATTGCTGCTCTAAAAGTGGTCATATTTTAATATAAAACATTAAAATATAAATATAAAGCATCTAAAACATTGAATCAACCTCCAAAAAATATTCTGCCTGATTCAGAATATTTACAATGAGCACTTTGGATCATCCACATTAACAGTAAACAGACAAAGGTATCCTTTTACAGCTGCAGGATGATCAGATAACAAACAGATTCTTTAGAAACTGAAAATGTTTTACTTAGTCCTCAGCAGTTGGACACCTGATCCAACTTCTCCAGAGTTGTACTGCTCTCAGATCAGTATGTAGCAGGTAAGGCCAGACTCTCTGGCCCCTATTTTCCTGAAAACTAGTGCAAAAACAAGTGCAGACTTCTAACTCGAATGCACGTAGGTGTGACCAACACATTTTTGCAAAATTTTCCCACCTCTGCACACGCTTGTCTGTAGCCAGGAAACAGGTGCAAATGTGGGAAAAAAAACCTAAAACATACGAGAAAAATTGAATACTGACTGAATTTGCGCTCACTGTGAGGCAGCGGGTTTAGTTTCACCACCTCAGTGAGGAGGGTTGAGCTCCACAGAGTTTAGCTTCAGTTTACCATCAGGTTGTTTGTGCATGTGTGTTTGTGTAACTGAAGACATTTAATTGTTTAGATTTCACAGGTATTATATCCAGAGGAATGTGGGGAATCATAAGACTCAACAGTTATCTGTGTGTGGGTGTATACATAAGTGTTCACCTTTACTTTACTGTCTGTTACACATGAGTTTGTTTTAATGTGGAATGTGTGATATTGTATTGTCTTCTGTTGAAAGGTAGGAATGATTTGTTTTTCATTGATCAGGACATATCGCTCTTAAATTCAAGGCGATGTGATGCTTAGCTGCCAAACAATGACGAGGACTTACACAATACGTTAATATTATTAGTACTGTTGCTACATTTTTGAATGATGACCACACATTATCTGAGGCATGTTTTGCTTATCACAGAAACTAAACTGCTATGAAATGGTATTCACCAATTTCTTAACTTTTTTCAGCAACAGTATAACTTTTACAATAATAATAAGAGAACATTCTGGTAATTAGTTGCAGATGAGAAACTTAAACGTTTGAACTGTGAGTTGTGAATAGTCTTTTCATTTCAATGGGGTGACTGGGTTGTATCTGCCACTTATTTTACATGTCAGTGAAGACTCATTACAAAAGACCTCAAGCTAAATAATTAGTTTATCTGCAACAATTATCATAATTAAATGATTGTTTAAGTTTTTTAATGAGTTTTAAAGTTGCCAAGTTTTAAAATGCTAAATATTTTAGCTAGTTCCAGCTTCTGAAATGTGAGCATTTGCAGGTGTTATTATTGCAATCAGTATTGCTGTCATTCTGTTTTAAAAATAGACTATTGTTAATAGTTGTTCGTCTTGATTGACTGAATTATTATCATAGTGTGACACTGTATTATCAACAACAAGGAAGCGAAAAAAGACTACGAATGTGTGCATGTGTGTGTATGTGTATACCTGGTATTCCTCATGTTGCGGGGACTTAAACAGTCTTACTTACACAGTCACATGCGGGGACTCGCCTCCCTTCTGAGGACAAAAATTAAGTCCCTATAATGTAAATGATTCAATTTTATGTTGAAGACTTGGTTTAATGTTTAGGGTAAGTCTTCAGGAAATTAATGCAAGTCAATGTAGCGTCCTCTGAGGTGAGGAGAAACATGACTCTCGCTGCACAGTTTGTAAAAGTCAAGTATAGCTGGAGGTAAGGGTGTTGGCATGCACACAAGCACACAGAGACAGCTTTCTGTACAGTCAATATGCAAATACTAAAATCTGTCCCAGAGGAAGAAGAGGTGATAGACGGAAGGTGTGGCTGAGTAGTTTGTGTGAGAGAGAATTATGAATTGGAAAATGTCCCTTTTTAAAAGTATTGCAATCAATAATAAAATAAATAAGTCAAATAAAACAAATCAGATCAATACAATAAACAGAAAATAATCTCATTTTCAGCTGAAGAATTTAATCTCTTTAACCCTGAGGTGAACTTCCACTAGTCGTCGAAAGGACCCCAAACCACAAACATGTTTCCTTCTTGCAGAGTGCGTCCAACCAAAACCAATGACACTCCCCCAAACCCCAAAACCACATAAACCAAATAAATTCACTGTGCTGTGTAAAGCATGGTAAAGTTTTACTTTGCAAACAAAAAGGAAACCACCCCCATGATTAGGATCCAGTCTACCATTTATTTTTCGTTGGCCACCTTTTAGGGTACAATGACTCCTCCAAAACCTCCTCAAACACTTTGTGCTCGCCACAGATTTACAGCAGGGCCATGTTCACACCGACTCTACCCTGTTTTCCCTCATTTATCTAAATGTGACTGCTCTGATGACAGAAAACAAGAGGGTACAGGGAAAAAAGACACAGCAAAAAAGTTGAACATTGTGAACTCCATATTTCTAAGTGAACTGCAAGTAATATCCTGTCTCAAAGTATTATTAGTTGCTGTGCAGTGTTTTGGTATCTGATAAGCCTTCAGATTCCTGGATCTGTTTTAAAGATCTTCACTGCATGTACAAATTAATCTTTAACAGTAGCAGTGGAGCTCCTCACTGGTGACTGAGAGCAGTGCATCAGTTCACTGTGATACAAGGCGTGTTACTGCCTCGTTAAAAGCATATTAAAACACCGCAAAAGCCACTGAAACAATCATGATGTGATAAATTTGTTACAAATGGGTGGTTTAGCTATTAATAATTTAAACTGAGCGTACAGTTTGAACCAGAAACAGACGTGATACTGGAAAACGGTGATGCATTTGCTTACAGATGTGAAATGCATTTGAACGGTGATGCGTTCACCTGAAGCTGGACTTCCTAGACTGTATTTTATAATCTCACCAGTGCCTGAAACAACAAGTCCCCACCAACGCAATATTTTTTGAACTCCCACTTTCAACAACTTAAACAAGTTGCCAAGCATAGTGTGATTGCATCTGCCCTCCTCCCACTCCTCAACACAGGCATGACAAACAATGAGGTGGAACTATCATCCCTCTGGTGAGACAGAAGTTTCCTGTGAATGCCCAAATGCCCTCAGCTGTCACACACAGACCTCTGCCTGGGTGCTGCTTTCACTCACCACTGAGCAGCCAAGCTCTTCTCCCAGTTTACTCATGCTGGGGAGTCTTGAAATGTAGCTGTGTGAGCGCGCAACAGAGATGGCTCATCCAACACAGAGACAAAAGGAGACACTGCTTGATAGAGAGCGGCCACATATCTTTGTTTTAACTTGTACTGATTCCATTGATGTGACTTTGGATCGGCGCAGCAAGAGAGAACCAATCTCTCCCTCATCCTCTAGTTGGTGGTTCAAGCTCACACGTCCACACTACAAGCTGCAACCAGCAATACCAACATCCAGGTACAAAGCAGAGCTTTTAGAAGATAGATGCAGCAAAGATGTTTCTATCAAACTAAGAAACTTTGATCATGATTAGAAAAAGCATAGTGGAGATAATCGCCCACTTCCTGCTTTTGTTGATGCCACTTTGGTCATAAGCAAATGTGATAAATGTGCATTAAATGATTATATTTGTGTTCCTGGATGAACTGCAGAAATGTTGAAGCATGTAACGGCTCATGAGCAAACTAATCTTAACATAATACATTAAATAATGAAAATGTGGGACAGCCTTCCTAATCATCTGAGGGCGGCACAGACCCCAGTCTCTCTTAAAAACCTCAGGAAGGCTTTTTCATCTTAACTCTTATTAATGTTTTCTTGATGTTGTGTGTTTTATGTTATTAACACTGTAGCACTTTGAGTTTCACAATGAATGAAAAGTACGGTACAAATGAAATGTCTTAATATTATTATTACATTCAGACTAAATTCCAGCACTGACACACCACTTACTCAAATGTAAAACAACAACATTCATTTGTTTTTTAGCTTTAGCACCCTGGAATTCTGTGGAATCGGAGAGATAGCATCTTAAAACCACCGAAACCACCAAAACTATGACTACAGCATTAATACTATCGTCATGTCATGGCAAAAAAAGAAGTAAAAGTCATTGAATTACATTTGAAGACTCATTGTGATGTACAGAAAAAAACTGATGATTTAGGACCATGGATGACAACTTGATGTCACTGGAGGGGGAATTGCAAGTTATTGCAGATAAAATAAACTCTTGCTTATCTGCGGAACAACTTGAATCGTCTTTATTTCTTTTGTCTTATATTACTGGAATTGATTTGAAGTACCTTAAACTGCCTGTTTTTAACCTGTCTTGTTTTATGTTGTTTTATTTTATCATATCATATTGTTTACGATGTTGTTTTACTGTAATTTGTACCTTGGTTTTGGTGCTGTAATGCTATATAAACAAAAGCTAAAATCAGGAATGGGTGGCCTTTATGAGGTAAAAATGCAGCTAAGTTGGCTGAAAATATTGTTTTAGGTGAAGATGACACAAGGAAGAAATGAGTTTGCTCCGACATGAAACATTTTACTCTTACAGGTACAAACACGCACATACCAACATTGGGCTGGGTCTAACTCAGTGACTGCCTGACCCCCGCAGGGATAGTCACACCCAGTGTAAGTAAGCATCTGCTCTCCTGCATCCCTTCGATTGTATTCTGTTTGCACAAGACTGAAATGTTCCAGAAGTTCCTCTTGAATATCTGAGGACACAAATAGCATCTTTGCTACCTCCAGCTGCACTGACTTCAAAGATTAGATTACACAGAACTCCTCTTTGCTTCGTGCAATGGTGAACACTTGCGTTTTCACTGTTGACTACAGAGATGAGTCAGTTGGAAGAGTCAGCCACAACAAAGTATTCATTATCTTCTGTCGGAGACATCCAGATCGTCTAAGTGTGTTACCATCAGATTCACAACAAATCAGATCAGCAGGAAAACAGTGAATCTCTTTATTATATCTCTATTATATGGTGAAAAATGCTGAACTTAAAAAGCACACAGACTAGATGAAGCAATGTGGTTTTTAGGCATTTTGATGGTTTTTCACATTCATCTCTGAATTACCTGCCTAACCAGGCACAATCATAAAACACTGGTGTTGGTGTGAGAGGGGTGGTGGTGGTGGTTGAGAGATAACCGGTGCCAACAATACACAATAAAAAAAAGGTCATGCGGAAACATAGTTCTGTGGAAGGCAAAGAGACTGACAGAGGGCCGATGGCAGGTAAGATTTCACTGGAAGCAGAAGCCTCTACAAACACTCTGGAGAGATGAAATATGATGATACCCTCATTCTGCACGACAGCAGCTCATGCTGTGGCTGGAAAAATAAATAAGCAAACAAAGCTTTTACAACATACCAGTTTTGTATTTTTTTCTCCCCTCTGGTAAATTTCTACCAACTCTTTGCGTTCTGATCTTAATTCAGAACTTTCCAGCTCTGGATCATTTAATTTAAATTAGCCAAAGCAGCTGATCAACCCACATCATTGCATCTTAGTGTGCGGTCGACTGCCCTTCGATATATATGCCGCTGTCATAACTAGCACCTAGTTTTTGTTGCGGATTTACTTGACAACTCCTAAACTAATCTAACCAAAACCAAGTCTTAACCCTCAAACAGCCCTTTGAAGGTCTGTCCCAGTGTCCTCACTTTCCAAAAATGTTCTCACACAGACACATGTACAAACACACACACACACACACACACACACACACACAACCAGGGTGTGACCTTTATGGACCACAAAGGCGTGTTCACACAGAGCTAAAAAAGATAAACCATAATTATCGTTCAGTCGGACCTTCCCTGAGGGGGCACACTGCTGGCATTACTTCTGTATTCACACTCACACACACACTGACACACAGCTAGAACTGAGAGTGTGGACAACTTCACATAACAGGTGCCCTGGCACATCGACCAGTGATTTGGGGAGAGTCAACTGTGGTTTGGACAGGTAACAGAACTTCCCTGCTACTTCTTCACAACCTCCACTGTTTATTGTTATACATGCACACACACACACACACACACACACACACACACACACACACACACAGTTTAAAATGAGTGTATTAATATGTGATTTCCCCTTGTCAAGAGTCACTGTCATTGCAACACTGACAGAATGGCAAGAAGAAACAAGACAGTCCCACTTTCCTTCAGTCTCAATATTTCAAAAGTTGAAAAAACAAAGTGACAGTTATTCTGACAAAAGGAAAGTTCACTCTCTGATTATTTTCAAAGTTAATTCATGAACAACCTTTAAACGCAATTAGACAACAACAGGCTTTGTAGGTGCAATATATCTTTCATACACGACATTAAAATCTTCCACTGAACAATAACAAACTACATCATAAGCTGCAGACGCGAGACACACCTTTTCTCTTTACCTCCTGGATTATGAAATTCCATTTGATCTCAGACTGATAAGCTTTGTGATGATGATAAATCATAAACATGACACGTCTGTATTGATGCCTTTGTGTCTATGGCTGGTAGGCATGCAGGAAGGACAGGCTGCCAAATTATCAGAATAACAAGAAGAAGAAGCTCAAAGACAAAAGCAAGATACAAGTACAGATATCTGAGAGTGCATTTTTCCACTTGATCCTGTCATTAACACTATTAAACTGATTGAGTGATACTCTCATACATGAAGAGATGATGAATTTTGAGGAATGTAAGAATATGGTCCTTGGATGATTTCTAGCCTCATCTGATGGCTGAGCGACAGATGTGTTCAGCTCTGGCTACCATAAAAATGGCTTCCATGAAATGTGTGTGTGACAGAGTGAGATTATGATCTCTGTCTCTATTTGTGTGTGAGGTTTCCAACATACAGTATCTAGGATGAATACTGTGCATGTGTGTTTTTGTAATAATGATCAGTGACTCTCACTCTAAGCTATGTTATTGTATATTAACGCCTTCTCGGGGAACAATCACATCTCTGTCTATATTTGCCACAGACAGACAGGCAGTATGGCGTAATCACACATTACACATTAGAACAAATACCGTAATTGTCCATATCTGCATTTTTTCTCTGGCTGCACCTCTTTAAAAACTGCTGCTGAAATCCCAAATTCCTCTGGCATCTAAATTTGTGTAGTACAGGTGTACTGAGAGAATCAAAGCAGGGTGTGTGTCTGGTTTGTTATATGAGAGAGTTTGCCTTGTGGCAATATTTAAAACATCACTAATTAAGGTATGAAGTCAACCCGAAGGGAAAGCTATCCATACTAATAAGAGTAAGGGAGAAGAATGTAATCATGCATATAAAAACACACATAAAAGCAGTTATTGTTCAGCTGAAAAACACGTCAGGGAGGAGTTGGTCATGTGATTATAAAGGTTAGTTTATAATTAATCTGTCAGTCTCCTGTTGACAAATGATGAACTGATTCACCTTGATACAGAACAGCAACAGGAAGCTTTTGACTAATTTGTGCGTCTGCGTTTCAGACCTCACTCAGGAAATTAGTGGAAAGTTGCACACAAATAGTTTGGAAAACAATTTCATAGATGTTTGTGTCATAAGTGGAGTTGCCAGGTTCTCGTGCAGTTGTAGACTTTCAAATTTTGTTTGTTCATCCCCCCTTTAAGCCTTGTTGCAGTGGCTTCCAGTTGATTTTAAGGTTTTACACATTACTTTTAAGGCACTCCACATCTCCATATGCACCTGCACTCAACCACAGATCTTATAGCAAAACTCTGCAAATAGTAGTACTGTAATAGTCCCCCCAATCTAGACTTAAAACTGAAGGAGGTGCATTAGCTGTCAGGGCCCTTCCTGTTGAAATTCATCCTGCTACCACAGTGACTTTAAATCTCTACTAAACTCATTTTTATTAACTTGCATTTCTGCATTAATTGGTCTTTATGTGCAATGTCACTTTTAAGTTGTACTTTGAATTATACCAGTTTTGTTTTTTGTGTGTTTTTTGTTAAACGTCTTGTTACATTGGTTTGAAAAGTGCTATACAAATAACGGTTATTAATGTTGTTATTGTTGGACTTGACGAGAGAATGGACTTTGAATTTTAGCCTTTTAAGTCAGCATGCAACTATGGACAAAAAGACTGAGTGAATCCTGTGACACTGTTTCCTCAACTGCTGTCAAGGTCAAGAATGAACTTTAAGCCTCAGCAGGTCAATATAGAAAACAGGTTGGTAGACTGTGAGTTGAACTCTACAGGTGCAACCGGCTAGCTCACTACCTGTAATTAACTCATGACCTCTTACAGTCATCACATTATCACATTACAGTCATTGTTTTCTATACTTTTGATTTGATTTATTTAGTTTGATTTGATTTATTGATTGGGACAGTGTGCAGTTTTAAACATTAAAGATGTACTGCACCGGAGTTAGCGCAAAGCTAATTTGCATCCATAGTCCCCCACAATCAAAACATACAACAGCACAACAACAAACAGTACAAAGTTTGTTAGTGCAACAACAAACAGTACAAAACAAAAAAACCCAAAACAAAACAATCAAACAAAAAAAACCCCACACAGAACACACCATACAAAATACAAAATACAAAGCTACACACAACAGCACATCACATACGCCCACAATGTCAATTAGAAATTAATAATGTGGTCACAGCTGATTGGTCTTTAGTACATGTTTTAGTTTGGCCTTCACCAGAGATTAGTGAGTGCAAACATAACCTTGTTATAACGTGTTTCCAAAGTGGTATAAAGTTACATATTATGTAATTAAAACAGGTTGCACAACACAAAGTAGTTCATCCATAAAGATAATTGTTATTATATATTTAAAGTTACACCTACTAACTGTAACTTAAGTAGCTAACCGACAAAACTAATGTTAGCTTGCCAAATACCAAGAGTAATGATTTATCACATAATTACACAGGTGTCACCACACAAAGAAGTATTTACGTAGAGATAGGTTGTAACTAGATATTTAATGTTACCCACTAACTGAAAGGTAACTGACAAAACTAACGTTAGCTTGCTAACGTTAGTTTACCCAGCTACACTACAGTTACTCAGCCCTTTAGACTGAGAGTAGAAGAGGTAAAAAATACAGTCGACATATCTGACCTGAAAACTTGATCAAATTGTTGTTTAATAAGGACATAAACCTGTAAGATCTTAAATTACAATTCACAAAATAACAGTGTTTAATCATTGGTTAAACGACAGTCCATTATTCCGAAACCCCAATAGTTTGAAAAATGACCCATTGGACTGAAAGCCCATAGTCCAACGGCCCATTATCCCAAAAACAAAAGCCAACTGCTCTGAAGGTCGGTTGCTCCAAAAATATACACTTTCCCTTGTCGTGCAAGTGATCATTTTAACCTAAAACATGATCTTTTCCTAACCCTAACCAAGTGGTTTTTGTGCCTAAACCTAACCAGACCTTAACTACAGCGTTGTCAGACCATAAAACATAATTATTTTTTAGCAAGCACATCAAAATACACTAAGATATTAAGGGCAAAAGACACAGAAGTAGCATAATCGGAACCTAACCATAAATAACAGCAGAATTTACAAATGGTGCGACCCAATCTTGGTCACTAACTCACACACACAAGACAGATTTAAGCAGATTACATAAGGCATTGAGTAAACAGTTATTGCTGTTCTGCTCCAAATATTCAGTGACGTGAATTAAACTAAAGGAATCCAGTCAGGTGTCGTGTGTCCTGAAACCACTCCCAGTCGTCCGATAAACCTGCTGTTCAATCAACATGTTTGTCACCTTTCATCCTGTTATTGCGTGGCCCTCACTGAGCTTAATGAGGCTTTAAAACTGTCAAACACACACACACACACACACACACACACACACACACTCACACACACACTCACACACAAAAGCCACACCTGTTATCGGCCTGAATACCAGCTCCACTCATATTGATTGCAGTGCCTCCCCTACTTTGCGTATAAGCAGCAGTGTCTTGTTCAGTATGTGTACAGTCATGTCACATAACAGACAACACAATAAAGACCACATATGAAGTATGAACTGTGTCTTCACTTGTGTTGCTGTGTTGTATTTTTCAAGGGTTAAAAGCTAAAGTAATGCACAGAGCTCTTCAGCATTATACATTTGTTTTCTAATGGTTTTTTTGTGAATTTATAACTTACCGGTTATACATTAACATATTTCTCCTTGTTTTATATGTTGTCTTCTCTCTAGCGTCTAGGCTTTGATCTCCTCTTTCTCTTTTCTTCTTCCTGTAAAGCATTTTGCAATTATGTCTGAGCATAAATAGCTTCAATACGATTTTTCACGACATAACAAGAACTATTATATAGTTTACTATTATTATTTTTAGCGTCATGGCTCGGGTCAGCAATGTTGATCTGTTGTTTCATCGGTCCACCAACAGACATATATACATAGACGCCGCATTGACTGCTTCGGCCCATTGCTGCGATATGTCAACGTCGCTGCCATATTAGCTGGCCGACCTGTAAACAAATACAAGTAAACATGGGAGCTGCAGTTTTTCTAGATAAAAAGCATTATAAGGTTTACATTTCTCAACTGATTTCAATGTGTCATTTTTATATTCAAGAGTTTATGATATACGTAGAGTAGAAAAAACTTTTTTTCTTCTTTTTGTTTACAGGCCAGTCTTGCTCAGTCCAATATGGCAGCGTTGTTGACGTATGATCCAGTGGCCAATGGATCATACGTCCATATATATATCTGTGGGTTCACCACTTTGGTCCAGATAAAAATATCAACAACTATTGGATGGATTATTGTGTACAGATAACGCTGAATAGCTTTGGTGATCCCGACTTTTCATCCAGCGCCATCATTAGCTCAAAATGTATTATTATTATTATTATTATTATTATTATTTTATTTAAATTTTTATATTAAAGTTAGCACGCTGTTGACATGATAAGTATTATACCTGCTAAACAACAGCGTGTTAGCACAGAGCTGCTCTGTGAGGCATTTTTTCAATGATTAAGTTTTTATTTCTTGTCACTAGACTGTCTGATGAAGAGCAGTAGTGCTCCAAACGTCACCTTGGTGCAATAAATCATTAATGGACATTGGAGCCCTGTAGTGTGCGAGTCATGTATAGGTTTACGTTGACATTAGTTCACTTTCAGCCCAGCACTTGCCCTCTTCGGCTTGGATGTGCATTAATACTCCTAGCAAAGCAAATGATCCCATAGATTTTGAGACATTTTGTCTATCATCAGTCCATGCATACATGCAGTACATATTAATAAACATAAATGTATTATCTGTCCATGTACACTGTAGTAGTTAACGACCTAAAATGAACTCTTCCTACAAACAACCGGTAACATATCTTCTGAAAACTATAATTAAAGGTGGCTTCAAACTTGTTATGTAACACCTCCTGTAGTCGACCTTGTTAGCTGTGCAGCAGACAGTACAGGCCCGAGGGAAGTTACCCAGTTATACAGAGCTGAGCTGGAATAACGCCTGGCTTTATAAGAGATGATTCCTTCCATGACACAATTACTGATTCTTGTACAAGACGGGTGGGGCAAGACAGTGAAAGAGACTTTGGGCTCAAAGATAGCCAGTGTGTGTGACTTGTGAGCCGTGTGCCTCTGAATTGCTCTGTGCATGTGTGTGTAGATGTGTGCACAGTGTGTATGTGTGTGCATGTGTGTGTTTGTGTGTGTGTGTGCATGTGTTGGGTGGGGGCTCTATGAATCGTCTCCCCACCCTGCAGGGAGTAGTGCTTCCTCTCCAGGGTTCAGAAATAACCAACAGACAGCTTTATTGTTCAAGAAACCTGCCTGCTGTCTCTGCCTGTCGCTCTCTCTCTCTCTCTCTCTCTCTCTCTCTCTCTCTCTCTCTCTCTCTCTCTCTCTCACACACACATACACACACACACACACACACACACACACACAGTCACAAACTCTCACACAAAGACCCCCCTCTCCTTTTACAGATCTGAGTAACTGACAAGTTGATTCTTGGTTACACCCTGGCTCTGAGGAAGGGAGGAAGAAAGAGGGAGGGGGGAGAGACAGAGAATGAGAGAGAGAGAGAGAGAGAGAGAGAGAGAGAGAGAGAGAGAGAGAGAGAGACATCCTACTTCAACTCTGGTTTACAATACTGGACTCCGTTATAGAACCTATTTCCCTTTATGGTTGCAAGGTCTGGGGTCCACTTGCCAACCATGATTTTACAAAATAGGACAAACACCAAACTGAGACTCTGCATACAGAATTCTGCAAATCCTTTCCCTGCGTCCAATGGAAAACTCCAAATAATGCATGCAGAACAGAATTAGGACACTAATTATAAAAATCCAAAACAGCATTTTAAATTTTATAATCACATAAGAGAAAGTGACCCCGACACACTCCATAACAAAGCTCTCACCTACAGAGTGACCCCAGAGAGAAGCCCCCTCAGCCAGCTGGTTCTGGGACTCTGTTGAGCAGAGCCCCCATTCAGAAACTTGGCTATACTAAACCAAATTATATGAAAACAAAAAAAAACCAATCTGACACAGAAATAAACTGAAGCAAACTGGAATGCTATTTGGCTTTAAACAGAGAATAATCAGTGGCAGATTACCTGATCACTGTGACTGATCCAAAACTAAGGAAATCCTTGACTATGTACAGACTCAGTGAGCGCAGCCTCGCCTTGGAGAGAAGCCGCCACAGGCAGACCGTGCCCCCCAGAGAAGACAGACTGTGCTCCCACTGCACACAGCAGGAGGTGGAAACCCAGCTGCACTTTTCAACAACCTGCCAACTATACTGTGTACAGTATTGTACAAACACTCATACATCACAATTTCATTTCCATCCATGTTGCACATTATTGTTTGCAATACTACACGCACTTGCACTTTATATACCTTATATTGTTTGTCTTTTATATAATCTGTACATTGCTTGTACATTGTGTGTAAATAATATGCACATTGTCTGTATGTTGTCTGTATTGCACCCACAGCCAGAGCCAAATTCCTTTTGTATGTCAAAATACTTGGCGAATAAATCTGATTCTGATTCATCAGAGACATATAGTACCTGCAGATTATAATCACCCAAAAAGAATTTGAGAACATGGCTAATAACAGCTGGGCGAAATACAGTCATGTGCAAACACAGCAGCAAGATTTGTGAGCTGTTGTGACTGGAACCAGTACAACCACCTGTGTACTCCTTCACTGACCATGAACATAGACATAATTACTGCACATACATACAGAACAAACATCTTTAAGTACATTCATTTACAAAATGTTGCAGTGTTTATATAGTTCTCACTTATTTTTTAACTGCAAGTCTACATTTAGTCTATTTTAAGTTATGTTTTACTTATCTGTATATATATATATGTGTGTGTGTGTATATATATATATATATATATATATATATATATATATATATATATATATATATATATATATGTATATATACTGTATTCCTAACAGTGAAATCATAATTCTTCTGTGTCTGTTTTTACTTCACACTTGTTTTGGCAATGTAGAGGTCTGTTTCCCGTGCCAGTAAAGCCCCTTTGAACTGAACTGAATTGAATTGAAAGAGGGAGGGAGAGAGAGAGAGAGAGAGAGAGAGAGAGAGAGAGAGAGAGAGAGAGACAGAGAGAGAGAGCGAGAGAGAGAGCAGGGGGTAAAGGGAGGGGTTTTGTGGACACTCGATGTGCTGACAGGACAGTGGTGGTCACACCCAAACTGTGGCGCCTGACCTTCTACAACAAACAGCAACTCCCTTACACACATGCATTGGCACACACACACACACACACACACACACACACACACACACACACACACACACACACATACACACACAAATCCTGTAACATCATCCCTCCCAGGTTTTCAGTGAGGACGTCTTTTCTCTGTTCAGCTTGCTGTTCCATGTTAGCAGTTTGTGACTCAGCAGGACGACTACAATCTGCCTCTTTCATAATCGGGGCCTCGCTCTTTTCTCTCTTAGGTCAGTGGCAGAGACTCTGTAGCGACTTCAGTTCTACAGAAAGTGAAATGTACTCTGAGAATCAAATGAGGAAAACCAGCTCATAAACATCCCCCTATACATTTATGATGATAGATTCATTTGAATTATCGTTAAAAGATGGATTTAAAGAAACTTGATGCATCACAGCTCCAGTCCTCAAGGTCCCCCTTACTCATTTGTCCTGTAGCTTTTTACTGTATCACACTTGCGTAGAATAATGGAAAGTTTACTCATACAAAAGAAATATAAGAAACATTTTATTTTTTTAACGAATTATAAAATAAAATAAAAAAAATAGAGCCAAACAATAATGTTGATTTTGAGCTGGATACAGATATTTTACATAAAACCATTTTTGATAAGGATCCCTTAAATTTGTGACAGAGAGATGTCTAAGACAGATGTTTTAAAGCTGAAAAATGAACTTGTCGGTGTTCTCTGGTGGACAAAATGTCTGAAACAGTAAAACATAGATCCACCAGCCTCTACAGATCGGAAGACAGACATCAGAACCTTGAACATCTGGAGCACCCCCCCCCCCCTCCCCACGACATCACAGCTGGGTGCGGTCAGGTGTGATCCGCACCCAGCTGTAATGTAGCTTCGTACTTTAGTGCAACAGTACATCACTGCTGCATAGAGCTTGGAAAAAGTGTGTGTGTGCGCCTGTGTGAGTCATCATTAGCTGGTGGGACAACGGTGGTTGCAGATACTCTTAAACCACCTCAAACATTTGATTTTCTGTTCTGCAAATTCTTGTTACATATCAGCCGACGTTTAACACCGATATATCTGTGATAGGTTAAAATCCTTGGCCTAAATAAACTTACATTTAAATCCTTAATGGAAGAAGAAGCAAGCCTGCGGGCTGACACGTTCATTTACCTGCAACTTGAATTTCAGCATCATTTCTGACATTCTTTGTGTATCCCAACATGTTAATGATATTGTTGTAACATGTCTGCCAATACATAGCTACAGTTGATCAGCGTTGTTTCACATACAATCTCTTGGCTGATAAAGAGGTTAATTACTGTAAATACTGAACACTATCAAAGGGTTTGGCCCAAAACATTCGTTTACGACCTTTTATTTCATAAGTGTTAATCAGCTCAGATATCAGTAATAAATCATTGTTCATTTAAAATTCCACCTGGCAAACCAACTCTTCACATGTGCTCCCTCAGTTTATTACACAGTTTACCATCTCAAACACTCACTGATTGGTTCCTCTTCAAGTCAGCACCACAAGCTACAAGTGAGAACAGTACAACAAGCTTCTGCTCTTATACTTACAAAATGCCTAATTGTGTGTATTTGTATTACAGTTTATCACTTCTATTATTTTAAAAAGCCATGTGAGGAAAACTAGATATAAAAACACGAAACCAGAAATGAGGAGTGTCGTGTCTGTTGTTGCAGAACAATTATATAAGAAGCTTAAAAAAGAAACAAGAGGGAGTGTTTTTAATCTCCATATATTGTGACATGTCAATCAAATAAATTGCACACATCCACATTTACACACTGTAAGTTAAATTTAGTGGGATGACAGTGGAATGTATGCTTCATTGAACAACAGTGACAGGTTAACTAGCAGTTTGGACATGTGGAACTGCAATGTCTGGGTGGTATGACGAAACACAAAGCACACACACGCTTACACAGACAGTGATGTTGAAATGCACAGGAAGGGATATATGCGCAATTTCCTTGCCAAGAATTTGCATTTCTTTGAAAAGACCTATTGGTTTTCTTTATAATCAGCTGCTCTCCATAAGTCATAGGTGAGTAACACACGGAGAGACAGAGGTCAAGTCAGGACTCATGTACAAAAAATAACTGTATTTTAATTAAAATTGGCAGTTCAATGTTAGTTATATTTGTCACATACAATATGTGCAGTGAAATGCAGAGTGACATATTCGTATGGCTGCGCTAAAAATGTAAATGTGCAATAGAAGATAATAATTAGAATTTGAGCAAAATTAAACTTAATTATAAAATTATTTTTAATTGCAAATATATGTTTAAGTATAGAGATGCTTAAGTGTGTATTGGTCCACAGGTTTTTCAGTATATAAGAATTAGTGGTGAGGCAAACTCTACTATAACATTGTGCACACACTTGAGTGCATATATGCAAATGTGCAGGGTGGTGCAAAGGATTCACAAAGAAAGAAAATGCTGAGGATACACAGAGGACACAGTTTAATATCCTGAGGGCTGAATTTGCATTTATGGAACAGCTGTAGTGAGGAACTGAAAACCTGCAGCACATTGTGTGCTTAAAGAACAAATATAATGGCATGTGTGATTTGTATAGTAGGGATAATGTCACTTTTTGTCTGATATTATTATTATTATTGTTATGACACGGTAAGAGCTTCAGCCTACTGCACATCTTGTTATTCTACCTTTACCAGACAGCTTGCATTATAGACAAAGCAAGAAATACAGGGAGAGAGAGGGTCCAAAAACCCGTCCAGAACTGGATCAAGGAGACTGTATGACATGTTTCCTAATGTATCTATACTGTTTTTCAACTATACTGATTGAGTTTTTTCTTCTCTGCATAATTGTGTGTATAATACTTATAGGCTGAAACAAATTTCAATTTCCAATAAAAGTATTGACTTTGATTTACATCTCAATTACATTGGTGATTATGGTTAACTTTTGAAGAGAGGTCAAAGATTAGGCTACTTAACTTTACACAACCTGCTGCATCAAAATGAGGTTTAACATCTTTATATATTATGTATTTAGTACAGTAATAGATCACAATTTTGTCATTCTACTGTATGTACTGTAGGCTTTAAAATGCATAAGCTTTAGCCTGTTTTCAACATGTTTGGTTCAATCTGTGGACTGTCTACTTTTTGCAAAACGATAAAACCTATTATTGTATGTCTTTCACCCTACTACACATATTCCTGTTGTTGCTTCTTTTGTATAAAACACATTCCTCCTGTGCAGAAGAGGGTTTTTGCTACGAATGATAATCTCGACCAAACAAAGTTTTCTTGCACGTCAAATCATTCCTACATTAAAACAGGGAAGAAAAGCAGATCAGTATTTTAAAGATTCAAAAACTAAAACTCAGACTAAGTAGCAGCAGCCTCATGGAGCCATCCAAGGCTTAATGTCAACAGGTCCAATACAATCAGGAGTTGATTTATGGCTTCCGTCACTCTGAATTATCCTGTACTTCAGGTAAAGTAGCTGCTTATCATGATTTAGTGCTGTGGTAGTGCTTTATGAGCTGTTACTGAGGCCGTTTGACCTTTTGTACTGACTAGTGCACTCTCGTCTCAGCACCTGATGTGCTTTTACGTATCTTTGAACAGGGGATCATTAATGATTAAATACACTTCAATTACTTTATAAGCCACATAAAAGAGTGAAATTATTTGTTGGCGTGTAAAGGTGAGTTGATAGAGACACAGCAGGTGTAACTGTTTCCGCCAGATGTGGGGCTTGATAATCTCTGTAATGACACTCATATACTGTCCTTATAATCAATATGTAATTACAGCATTGTGTGGAGTTTTAGGAGGATAGAAGCATGTGGAGGAGCTCAGCGCAGGGCAGGGCAGGGCAGGGCTGAGGTGGCGTGTGGAAGGGTAAACAGATGCCAAGTCAAATAAAACAAAGCTCCAGGCAACGGCACAACATCTACCGGTCTGCTTGGCCTGGCAGTGAGACACATAAACACACACACACACACACACACATACTGTAGATACACACACTGTACACCTACGCTCTATTCACACACACACACACACACGTAGACAGTGGGTGATCCTGCTCCCTCTTGGTTCACTCAACCAGAAAAATCTGCCCACAGATCAGATGCAGAGTTTCAACCACAGTCACGTGAGAACCTCCTGAATAGATATTTGTACCCTTTTCAACCTGTAACAGGTGCACACACACACAAACACACAAACACACAGACAAAGCTGTACAACTGTACAAATCCTGAGCTGTTTCGACACTATGTGACTACTGAGCCTCTAACACAGCAGCGCACACATAAGCTGGGCAGGGCCACTCAGTCAAGGGTTATGTAGCTTTAAAAGAAATCCATTTAAGCGTCCAGATCATAATAGATTAGCCGTATTAAGCCTCAGTGAAGCTGGTTATGGTGGTCCACAGGGTGCGGCAACATGTCAAGCAGTCATGCAGTTTACTTGTTGATCAGTCTCATTAGCAGAGTGAGGCGTGTCTAGTTGTTATGTAAAGAACTTGGGTTTCTTTGTTGCTGCTCTGTGGAATTCAGCCGTTTGAGCGTTTGGTTTGGCTCAAGACATGAGCTGCATGTTTAAAGCACATATATCATAGTGAGAGATGATTGACAATTAATTATGTGTAACATGTTAGTAACAACATGAATCTTTTGTTGATCCTTGTAGGTAAAGTCTTTTGTCTTTGTCGGTTCACAGGGGAGGTCAAAGGTCAGGATCATTTGCAGTGCAGCACTTCTGGAGCTGTTGCCAAGTCAGCAGCTTCAATTCACTGTTGCCTTTATTTGCTGCTGATAGTAGAGACACACACAGGCAATGTGGGACGAGAGAGAGAGAAGAGTATGGTATGTAACCAAGGCCAGAATCAAACCGGTTGCATGTTTCGGTAGTGAAAAATATTAAGAAATGCAAAAAAGTCCACATGCAAACTAAAAAAGGCTTTGATTTGTGTGAGTGTGCTATTAATGTGCACTACTGTCCCACAATGCAAGGGAACGGAGCCACTACTCACTGCTGCAAAATAAAATATTGTGAATCATGTGACAGCTCCAGAAAGTCATAGATCTTAAGAAAGACATTTTGCTCTCATGTGTCAGTGGCATTCAGGTAAAATATGTGAACTCAATCTTACCTGATGAAGGTCTGAAGAGTGAAACGTGACAATTGATCAACAGTGTGCAGGATTTTTTGGTTATTTCATTGTTGGTTTATGATCTGACACACGTGTCTATAAGACTTTGTCTACTAAATGCAAAAACAGTATTCTATAAACATAAAGTTTAGAGTTAGTTGATCGACAGAAAATTAATTTGGTAACTATTTTGATAATTAATAAATTGACAATGCCACATTTTCTGGTTCCAGCTTCACAAATGTGACAATACATTGTTTTTCTTTGCCATATATGACAATGAATTGAATATCTGTGTCTAATATCTTATATCTTATGGTTTTGGATTTCACCATGGCCTCTGAGAAATTGTGAATGCAATTTTTTAAACATTTTATGGACATAACTATTAATAAGGGAAATAATCAATAGTCAAAGCCTTAGATATCCATAGATAAGTTTGTAGTACAGAGTTAGGACACAGCATATGTCTTGCTCAGTGACACTTGACACTGTAGTGGCTTCAACCCCACTGCTCTGGTTTATGAAGGATTTTTACTGCTGCTGAGGAATTTTAGCATTTGTCAATGTCGTCACTGCAGTGTTTTGTTCTGTAATACAATTTGTCACAAGCTGGCAGCTTTATTGTGATTTAAATGAAAAGCAAACTGAATTAACTCATCTTTACCAAAACAAAAAAAAAATTCCAAAAAGTAAAATTGTTTATTTACACAAAAAAGTTGTAATGGCCTTGATCATGGTTTATTTGTTTAAAAAGTTCCTGTTAAACAGGCAGTTCTGACATGAGCAGCTAGTTGATTAATGGGTGCACCCAGAGGACCTCTAACAGGTTTAGGAATGTGAAGAGAAAAAGATCTTGCTGGGAGCTCTATATAATCATACACTCCTGTTACTTTGAGCAGGACTTCGAGGAAATGTATAAAAACACACAGACAGGATCAAGACAGGAGTGTTTGGCAGAGGAGCACACGTGTACACAGTACCTAACAAGATCTGATGACATATTATTGTAGCACAAGATTTATTTTTTGTGGGTTTTCTTTTATGTAGATTGTTTTAGTGGCGTTTATTGGGATGATTTACATACTGTAGCTAACTATCACGTTGATCATTAACGTTAAGAGTAACCTGCGTTACACTGGTGGCAGCAGGATAGCAGAGATGTTTTCATTACTGAAAACTATGAATTCTTATTATCTCAATTTTCTCAGTTTTGTGGTGTATTTCTATGATTTTTTGTGGCCCTTTCAGGTTCTGCTGTTTCTGTTGTGTACATACATGCACATGCATACTAACTGAGTCACAACTTGCCCCAACTTGCTTCTTCTTCAACCTACAGCAGAGGGGAGTTACCGGAAAAAAACGCAAGTCTATGTTTTACAAACTCTGCACAGTATATTTCCATATGCTTAAAACCTTATATCAAGCCCGTAGCAAACAAAGTGACTGGCATGTTTAGACAGGTGGTGGTAGAATCTACATGGTCTTTAACAGTCTGACACATGTCACACATTTACTGTACAGGCGAAAAACACACAGAAAAAGAAAAGCGGCTTCAGATGTGCTGAAAGGATATGAAATATATTTTTAAGTACAGAATAAGAGTATAATCATCAATTGAAACAAACAAAAAAAAAACATGTGCAAGGAGAGTAAAAGCAAAATGTCTTTACAGTGTCAATCAACAGATTTGTTGCAATCAGTGAAGTGCATGAGCACACAGACACACTTACATTCACGTACAAACACTCCAAACTGCAGATCAGGTTGAAGGAATTCAGTGTGTTGAATACAGTAAATGATAAAAGCCGACAGATTGTCCCAACAACAGAGGTTTTCTGCAGTATTTGAAGATCCAGACAGAAGTTTGTTTCGTGGTCATTGGAAGTAATTGATCAGAGATGCCCCCCCCCGACTAAGAAAGGCACATCTACCATTTTTAGGTTTTCTGCTGAAACTGCATCTATTTCCCTTACCAAACAGATGGATCGACGTGTATTCAAAAGGTGAAAAAACAGGATGTGAAATGGAGTGGATTTATTGTGTTGCTCTTCCTGTAAGCTACTGAAACTAGATGAAGTTTCAGCGTACAGGATCAGGAAAGTGACGGCCGGATAGAAAAAAACCGTGGAAGACTAGAAATGTGGAGGAGGAATTAAAAAATAGTTGACCTCTGACCTCTGAGTACGAGCACCACCATCCAAGATCTAATATCATTTAGCTTATGTCACATTCATCCTTTTTAATAAGAAAATAATACTTTGTCATGAAGTTTATTTCTTCACCTGTCCCTTCAGCTCACGTTCACACTCTCTGTCTCTCCTTTTTTTTTCTTTGGAAACAATCTTTGCATTTCTTACTTAACTTATGGTTGAAAGTGATTGATAATATGTTCTTTCAGGAGTCTTTGTTCGAGCTTGTTTTACATTAATAAACACATTAACACATTCTTTGGCCATTTTAAGCCTCGTTTCATCTGACAACAGTTAAACAAACTTTCTCACAGAAGCATAAAACACAGACGTCACTCACTGACACTCAAAGACAAAAAAACCCAACAACATACAAATACAGGTGCAAATGTAACTTTTGTTTTTACAGTAGAGGCCCAGTGGGACAGTGCTATCTTTGGGGGATTGTTGGTCAAATTACATGCTCATTTACGTTTATTAAAGAGGGGGAAAGGGCACTCGTGGCACAAACAGAGCTTACATGTAGTTCAAGAGATCTGGGATAATACATTTCTTTCTCGCTCAGCCTCTACATCCAATGTCTCTCTTTTTATTAAAACATTCTGAGGCTGTGAAAAGTACACAGGTCGACGTAGGGAGTCATCTTAACGTCTCCGCTCGTCCACTGACCTTCTCTTTCTGGGCCTTTTTTCCCACAACCAGCTCCTCATCTGCTCAACTTTACCATTTGGAAAATTATTGGGTGCAGCTACAAATCCTCTGGAAGAGCCGATGGGTGGAGCAGGGAGTCCACAGTCCTGTTCCCCAGCCCCTCTCTGCCTTCCACCTGTGCTGTGCTGCTGTGACTACATACATGTCTGTCAGAGGGCGGGGGGGAGTTTGTGTCCGTCTGGGGTTGTTTGTATGCCGAGGCTGGCGAGGAGGTCCTGGAGTCGTGTGACGGTGCTCACCAGCTGCTTCTTCTCCTCTTCCAGAGCAGAGACCTGCTCCTTCAGCTGGCCCTCTGACTGGACCAAAGCCTCCACTCGACTCTCCAGGCTGCACACGCGAGCGTGGGACACCTGGGTGGGAGGGAGGAAGGAAAGCGAGTGAAGGTGGTGATGGGTCAAAGTAAAAGATAATTTGACACGTGAGGGCATGTGTGTGTATTATACCTGCAGCTCCTCAAGCAGGTCGAGGTTCTGCTGTCGGAGGCTCTGATTGGTCCTCTCCAGCTGTGCGGCTCGCTGGTGTTGGTTGAGGGTCGGAGGCGTATCCAGCAGCTCATCCTGCAAGACATGGTACTCCACCTCATAGGCCTGGAGCTGCTTTGACACGTCCATCTCACACACCTAACGCACACAGAGAGAGTTTACAATGTGCAGCAGCATTCTTAAACTCCTCAAATTAACCAAAGCTCAAGATTTATGACTACACACAAGCAAAAAGCATGTTTTGCTTGTTTTTCACTCTGTTTTCACTCCCATCGGTTACAATAACATTGTTTTTACCAAAGCTCACAGAGATCTGGGAACAAGGCAACATCTCTACAGAAAAGTCCCAACGTGGAAAAAAAACCCAACACGAACAAGCGATCAGATTATCAGACAAACAAGCCAACAGTTTAGATTCAAATCAGTGTTTTTTAGAGATAAACGTGTTTGTCTCATCCATATAATATTACAGGCTTTTTATTATAAGCAGGACTCAGGGTGGATTTTTCTTTCTTGTTTGCATTTATTGTGGCGCCTCAATCCAAAGAACAAGGGTCACACCCCTTTTTGTTTATAAAGCAAAGATGCACTCCAAAGTTTTTGCTTTTTTGAGTTCAGCAAGATGATAGAAACCCCTTTTATTTGCAGGCAAACTGAAAGTGAACGCACCTTATAGCACAACTTAGGAAAGCCAAGGTGTTTATAACTCACAGGGAATAATAAAGCAGTAATTTTAGCATTTGTTTTTGTTTGATCTACCAAATAAGTCTAACCTGTGGTTTTGTTTAAACTTGTAAGACTGTCAGACTGATCAGTGGTTCTTCCCCCATCTGGTGTCTTTTTAGTGAAGTCACCATGTTCCCACATCTCAGCAACCTAACTGCAACTAATGGACAAAAGTATGAACGAAAGTTCAACTTGGGTTTCCCTTCAAATATTTCCTTTTCCTTTTGTCTCAAATTACACAGATTTCGCAAATTCTTTGTTGTCCTGTTGCTACAAATTCCACATGGCTGCCTGATGAAAATGAACAACAGGACATGATTGGCATTGATCCTGCAGGTGAAACTGTGAGTCACAGCACTGTTAGCATATAGATAATCTAATGAAGGCAAGTTGCACCAGAGGGGGGTGGAAGTACTGGCATGTTAGTGCATGACTTGTTACCCTATTGTTATGCATACTTTTTTAACTATAGTGTAGCTTGATAACATCTCTCTACGAGTGGTTGACTCATCATCATCAAACTTGTGTCAGCTCCTTCCATCTCAAGACAACTTACATTATTGTGTACGTGTTGATGGTGACAGTTTTATCTTGACATAAGTTTACATGCATGAGAAGGACTCAGAAACATTACAAAAGGAAGTCTAATTATGACTTTGGGATTGTTGGTTGTTTGAGTCATTTGACATGTGATGATACTTTTGACACACAGTAGTTTTCCTGTTTCTTTTTTCCCCCCACCGCAAATACTGATATACACATGAGGTGATGGTTAAATGACTTCAGTGACACTCCACCCATCAGCTGCCCACATCACTGCTATGAGGAGAAGGTGTGGTTCACTGTGATAGCCTCGGTCACCCAAGCAGCATATCATTGCCCACTTTCTTGTTTAGTCATAAAACAATCAGATTGTTTCTTTATCACTTGCTATGCGGTATCAGAATTTATGATGAAACACATTTGTTCAGTGAAGTGTTGTAAGGTTTTTTGAGTTCATTCAGTAGCTTAACAATAACGACTCACATATTTACACAAAAGCATAGAAGAGGAAGTGAAATACAAAAGGTCACTGAGTCACCAGTTACTAGTTAAAAGATTATTAAAAATCATCTGTCTCTTTCCTGCTTCTTCCCAAAAGAATAACAACAATATATTATAATGGAGGAGATGGTGATAAGAGGATAGAGACCCTCAGACAATATAAATCAAGATTTTGCAATTCATACCGTTGATATGACAGCGACTTTTCTTTCAAAATCTCTGGGTTTATTAGGCCTTTATGGACAAAATCAATTAGCAGGACTGCTTTATGGCAATACTGTATTTTTTTATGATTTTTTAATAAATGTGATTAGAGCTGCAATGATTAGTCAACAGAAAATGAATCTGCAACTAGTTTGATAAATAATTGTTCTAATCAAAAATGCTAAATTTTTGCTGGTTGCAGTTTCCCAAATTTGAGTATTTGAAGCTTTTCACTGTTGTTCATGATAGTAAACTGAATGCCTTTTGATTTTGGACTGTTGATTAGATTGGCGCTGCCGCAGTAAATTTTCATGGGAGTTGTAGTTTTTTGTATGCTAACAAATTAGAGTTACTTTGTATTGTCATCAGTCGGACAGTGTAGTAATTAAAGGGATAGTTATTGCTGACAAACTCACTAAGTCCTTCTCTCTTACCTGGTTGATGGTTTTCTCCATCTGCACCAGGCCCAGGTTGGGCAGTGTGGTCTTGATGAAGTCCACTATGGACTCCAGGCTGTCATGCTGAAGGATCAGAGGCTTGTGGCTCCCCAGCAGACTCAGAGCAACCTTGAAGATGACCTCTGACCCCTGCAGAAATAACATATCTGACAGGAGGAGACAGAAGAGAAAAGGAGTTGAAGTTAAGGGCAGAAGAAAAAGAAATGAAAGAGAAAGAAAACAATGACACAGGTGATTGGAAAAAGGCGCTGATGTCACGTACCGATAATAATGACACGATGCAGCTTACTATGTTGATTGATGACTTAAGGGGTTTTTCATGATAGATGCTTTGACGTCAGTAAAACAGGTTTAAGCAACATAAATATAGTCTGGGCTGAATAAAGTGAGAATGTGTAGGTGTGTGTATTTGTGTGCGTGCTTTAAATGCATCAGGGTGGGGTAAAGGTTAGGCACAACTGCATGAGATCATACATCAGTGAGTAATATGTGATATATGAGTGGACCCACATACAATATCAAAGACTTCACAGTGCTATGATGATGCCCACACACACACACACGCACACACACGCGCGTGCGTGCGTGCACACAGTCTTACGCTTGGATGAGCATGAGGAGCCAGTGAGTCTGGTTCAGTGACTGAGCACCGTGTAAGAAATTAGGCATGAAAAAAACAGTAAGGAAGGAATGAGGGAGAGAAAAGCTCTCTCTCTCTCTCTCTCTCTCTCTCTCACACACACACACACACACACACACACACACGGACATTAAACAAGGGGCTGTGGGTGTGATGGTATTTACATAAAGGATAAAAGGTCACTTCAGAGGAAAACAACAGTGTGTAACTGACTAACACAGATTTTATCTCAAATGTGTGTATGAGACTACATTTCAAGGAAACTGCTGTCCAGGTTTGAAGAAAAGTTTTTGATTATCAATGCTTAGTCAACTAAAAACTATTGGCAACTATTTTGATAATTCAATAATTGTTTCAGTTATTTTCTAAGCAAACATGATCATTGTTCTCTAGTTCCAGCTTCTCCCTTGTAAGGATCTAAATAATTTAAAATCAATAAACAGAATATCTTAAGGGTTTTTGACTGTTGGTCTGACAAAATGAGGCATTTGAAGACGTCATCTTGGACTCTGTTTTTTTCATTGTTGTTTCAATGTTTTCTGAATTTTTGTAGACCAATCAATGAATTGATAATGAAAATAATTGTTAGCTGCATCCCTAATTATCATAAAACTTAAATTTTACAATATACAGTGACACTTCTTGACAACATTCTCCCAACTGCTACACTTATTTAATGCAGTAATTTCCTCTCTGAATCTTCTATTTCCTCTTCTTGCTCCTAACATAATTGTTTGTTTATTTTCTTCTTGCACCACCACTTTCCTCCCACTTCCATCATTCAGAGATCAAGGGAGAGGGAGAGATAATCTAAACATCTCGGTTGAAGCCCCACCATCCTGCACCTTTCCTGCGTTGATACTGCAGAGCTCGTTTTTTTAAGAGTGTGTTCCATGAGTGCAGATACATACAGCATGCAGTCCTCAAACAGTAACTCACCAAAGACTCTGGCCACGAAGCCGAGGGGGAAGTGTGAGGCAAAGGCGGTGAGGAACCAGGGGGTGGCGTATAAACTGGGGCCGATCTCCTGCTGCTCAAGATGGCTGTATAGATCCCTGTGGTAGTCATGGAGCAGCCGCGACAACTGGTACATCTGAATCTGGCATGAACAACATGACACAGACAACTTTTGTTTACCGGTCTGACTGGGAGGATGCAGCTGAGTGTGCAGTATGTGCAGAATACCATTTTATCATTTTATACATGGTTTTAAAGCTGGATTTAGTTGAACTTCGGTTGAAGAAAAGCTCAATTATTCGCTCTAATTTTGAAACACATCTGGAAAAGACATCTCCATTGCAAACCTTCTGCTCGCAGCAATTCTCCCTCTTTATCAAAATGATCGAAAGAACATCAACACTCCTTTTCAGTAAAGAGAATTTTCCCGCCGTCACTTTGAAGTAGAAATACAAGTTTACAGTTGCATATTTTTAAAGTGCTTTGGGGGCTTTTTGTAAGTTATTTTGGTGGATAATGAGTTAGAATAGTAACATAATTAAAAAATGTTTGTATCTAAACATCATAATAAATCTATAGCTATTTGGGGCCCTTTTAGTTGGGGGCCCCAGGCAGTTGCCTACCTTACCTAATGTTAATGTCTGCCCCTGTATATCAATACAACACACACAATAAAGTAGTGGATTCAGGGCACAAAAGAGTACAAAGACTGAGACAAGTGAGACTGAGCTACTACATTTTTTACCAAATTCTGTGTTCTCCTATTTATTTTTTCTTAATTCTGGTTTTTACAGTTTACAGATAAGTTTTTCAGTTTTGTTTAAACCTTTTTCTTTGAGTGAAGCAAAATAAATATAATTATTTATTTCCTCAACATTTTAATGGTGTTTTTACTGACAACTAACAACTATATATGATAATAACAAAGTAAAGAAACAACATTCTGATTTTGGGACGGTTTACATTCACTTGGGGACAGTTAAAATTGTTTTTCAGGACAGTTCAGTGAAAAAAAGTCTGCTGACCATGTACCATACATCTGTCTATTATTGCAGTCGTTCTATCAAACAATGAAATCTGATTAAACTATAATTCCAAACCTACGCCGCAGGTATGTTTGGCGGGATGCCCGTTAAACCTTCGCACCAAACATAAACAAGGCAACAGTAACCACAGCTCAACCCCACCAACGATGCAGCACCCTTTCATGTTATTTAGAATTGCCCTCCAGTCAAAAATATGTTTTTCTTCTTGTTCCTTCATGTAGATGTTTGGGCTTCACTGTGCAGAATGATGTTTATGCAAATGTTGACAATTTTTTCACATCTGCTGAAGAGGGAAAGTTTTTCTGAGCTCAGCAAAAATCTGAGTTTAAAGCGTGTACCTATGAGCATTATTTGTGACATCGCGACTAGTTTGGAGTCCAATATTCAATTTATACAAGTGTGATGTGGAAACTTGAAGCCTCCAGCGCACAAACACTGACAATGGAGGTAGGAAACATCTTGTATCCAGCAGTTCAACTTTTCAAATGAAAAATATTTGCATATTCATAGATTCTGTATTCTTCAGTGAGGGAGAAGGAGTAGGTGTAATTTCAACGATACTTGTACTTGAATTTTTATTGTGGAAAAATCATGTCAGACACTAAGTATTAGTCATAGGGAGTATTTTTATATTTCTGAAACATGTCTGGAGGGGACACAAAAATGCAAGACTCTTAAGATGATCACTATAATTTTGAAAACAGACAGGAGGAATGTGATTTCTTCATAATGATATCAGTGCCGAGATGGGCTGATAAATGGACATAAAAAGATGGAGACCTAAAGTCTTCTGTTGTGCATTCAGATCCAGGTTTAGGTGTTTAAGGGGAAGTGACAGATTTAATAAATATGTACTACATATGTAGGACAAAGAGACATTGTGTGTGTAGGCATTTTACCTGCAGGATAATCATGTCAGGCCTGTACTGTTTGCGGAGCCCGACGTCATACATTAGAAATTTCAGCATGTTGAAGGCGTCCTCTTCCCCCATGTGTAACAGCAGCACTCCCGCAATGAAGGACAGGCCCTGGCAGTAGCCCACCTACAATAACAACAATAAGAAACTTGACATCTACGCAGACAGGGCAGGGGAAAAAGGCTTAAGCTAAAAAGACATTTGACAGTTCCATTTAGTCTATTAAGAGCTGGAAAGACAGACCCCCAAACAAGAAAATGAAAGAGAAAGAAAGCCATAAAACACAACATGAATGTTACCTCAGGGTCCAGCAGTGAGTAGGCCTTCAATAAATTATACAGAGACAGCTGTCCTGCCCCCAGCTGCGCTTGGAAATATGGATGAGTGGGAAAAGTGCGACCTGAGACAGAAGAAAAGAGAGACATTGTCTGTACAGTACTTTAGTTTGCAACACAAAGTATCTATTTGAAGACTGAGATCAAACTGATACACACCTAAAAATGCAAAACACCATTTAATAGATTTGATTAACTTGATTTTATCTGAAATACTCCTGGAAACAATCTGAGAACAATCCATTGAACACCAAAGCCTCTGGGTGTGTACATGTGTTTGAGCGAAGCATCAACTCTGCTGAACTTCGCTTTGGGATGCTAGACTTCACACTTAGCTGTTGATGTTAAAAAAAAAGGGAGCTCAGTGTACGAGCATGTGCAGAACCATTACAAGCCATCATGCTTACAAACATGTTCATGAAAACACACACACACACACATGAATGTGGCTTTACGCCAAGACTGTATACCCTCCCTCAGAAGCTTAACATGTAACGGTGGACAGGACACATACCTTTCAAGAATGACAATATAATGAGGACCTGTAATCTGTAAAAAGAACATTCTTCATATGGACGGGTTGGTAATTGGCAGGTGTGTGTGTGTGTGTTTTGGGACGGAGGACTTCTTGACTTACAGTGTGTGTGACAGTGAGGCTTTAGAGAAGACAATGACGACTGTGTGAGTGTGGAATGTGCTGTGGGGGCTTTATGTTTGTGAAGATAATGCCGCGACTCCCCTCCCCTGCCTAGAGGAAAGTGTGAGTGTGTCTGTTCTGTGTGCCAAATATTGGGTGTGGGAGTGTTGAACTTCACAAGCCTAAATTCTATACCTTCCTCCTATTGCCTAACACATGTTAACACACTTAAACTGGCCTCTTTGCTTATTTACAAGGTGTAAAAACCTTGTTGTGTTGCTGCTTCATTATCATAACCACTGCATGCTTTTATCCAACAGCACATAACACCTTTACATCGCGCCATGTTAGTAACTGCTGCTGCTGTCCCCACCCTACTGATGTAGCGTGAATAACATGCTAGCCAGATGAAAGACTCAGGATCAACAGCAAAAACAGAGGAGGTTAAGAGCTGCAGGGATGGATGTGTGTATGTATGTATGTGGGTGTTATATGGGTGGGGTGTAGGTACTGTGTGTGTGTGTGGGTTTGTGGGTGGTAGGTGTTGGGAACATTTGAGGGTGAAAGTGTTAAAAGTGAGGTTTGAAACATTACAATGTCAAATCGCTCTGTCAAATGTAAAACATGTTGTTGAATTAAATGTGTGAGAGAGAGTGCAAAAGTACGGTGTGTGTATGTGCGCACAGCGTGTACGTTTATTTGTTATTGAGTTCTTTCCATATGGCAAAATAGCTCAAAAAGCGCCTAAAACGTGTATGCAAGTGTGAGTGCGTGTTACCCAGATCTATGAGGATGGCGTGCTGCTGTGAGGTGAGCTGTTTCAGCAGCTCTTTGTACGGAGTGTGATTGGTTGGGGTTCGGGAGGGTACCGTCTGCCTGAGCAGGTACTGCTCCGAGAGAAACTTCCAGATCTCGCCTCGATGCTGCCTTGGGACACCTGCCAGAGATGACAGAGATGAAGGAGGAGGGTGCGGGTGGGTGGTGTGCGGATATTTAAAGGTACTTAAACACAATAACATGCAAATTGACAGCCTTGCAGGTGCGGGACTTGCCAAAACGATTTTCATCATTCCTGACCTATAAAAGAATGTGATCTGATGTAAGGACTTTAAAATGTTGCGAATCTCATCTGAGGTTGCTGTAGAGGCTCACCTCAGATGTACCTCACCTCAACTGTAGAAAATACCTCACGTCAACTCAGTCATTAGTTTGAGTGATTGACTGACAGAAAGCAGTGTGTTTGTCCAAAGAAAATGTTTCTATATGTTGAGGAGACACAATGTTCTACAATGTTTATCTCTTGAGCCTTGTGTAAGTGGACCTTGCATTTAGAGTATTTACCACAAATATTTTCCCTGATTATACAAGGTTTTTGCAGCATTCACTAAACAAAATGTAAGACTTTTAAAGACTATTTTAATACCACATAGAATACAATCTTTTCACAGTCAAATTGGTCAAAGAATGACAGAAAACCAGTAGGGACACTAAGGCCCACGATTATGTCTTAAGTATGTGAATTTATTGACAATTATATATCGCATTTTTGTTAGTACTTACAAGCTGTATAACAATAATTCATAGAAATATAGCTAACCAAGTAAGAAGGCAAATAAAATATTTAAGACCATTGTAATTGAAATTTAAGACTTTTAAATACTTTCAAAGGCCTTTTTTGAGGTCTTTTTAAATTCTGCAGATTGCCTGCTATAATAATTCTGTATTTCGGGTCCTGCATAATTTTAATTCCATGGTGATATCTGGAGCATACACAATTACTGACATATGTGTTCATTTATTTACAAGTGCTGGAGTAGAGCAGTGTTAATCACTTTTTAGATCAGATCAGACTTGATTTCTTTCAGTAAATCCAAACAGGATTTAAACACAGAAACAGATTTTTTCAGCCTCTTTCTCTTTTTTGGGAACGCCCTGTTCACACAAATTCAGAGCAGGAAGCAGCTCAGTACAAGCACAGTCTAAGCCACAGGAGCAGTTGTGGGTTAAGGGCCTTGCTCAAGGGCACATTGGAGGTGCTAATGATAGAAGGGCAGTGTAAGATGAACAATACAAGAAAAAGGAGAAAGTGGCTGCACCTCATTTTATGCTTGGTGATACAAATTCTATCAATGTAATACTTCATAAAAAGAAGGGACTGGAATCGAACAACAAACTCTCAGCATGTAGATCATAGGAGGAGGATGTTTGCACACATGTGAGCTTGCAGCCTTAGCAGCTTTACTCCTGGCCTCCAATAAGATGATGTGACCACCATTTTAACACGGTGTCGTCAGCTTGAGTCATAATCTGGCTACCTAACCAAATTCAAACACTGCTATTTGTTTTCCAGTATCCTTTCTGTGTGCATGTTATGTTCTGGACATTAGATTTCTCCTGTTGTGTTCGAGGCCAGGGGGCAGAAGAGATAACATGCCTGTCCTCTCTGCAGAACATGCTGATACTAAAGAATGAACAGAACAGAAAGCCCCGACAATAAGAGGCGGACACTGGGGGTGAAGTTGTTCATGGAAAACACATCGACTTTACTCTGACAATGGATTAAAAAACATTTCACGGAATTTACACTGCTTTCTTTCACTGTATTTGGGAAAAGGGCCATGGCAGATGATAAGGAGAAAAGTAACAATACATATTTTCAGTTTTGCAGCTTTATACATTAAGCTCTGGTCAATATTTGCAAATACCTGGTGATTAAAAAAAAGGAAAAAAAAGCAAACATTTCCAAGAAGAACTGATATACAGTATGTATTTGTGGAGTACCTTGTGCAACTGCAGCATGTATCGTCTCTGTGTCAAATTTGACCTTTGCCCTTCCAGGAGTTCCCAGCATCTTCTCCCACACCAGAGTGACCTCCTTCAGACACGGAGTGATTTCCTCATAGTCTAGCTTCAGGCGTTTGTTCTGCAGGTCACTCTCTGAGGCTACAAACATGACAAAACAGACAATATACATCAATAACATGACAGCCCCAATGCCCTTTGACTTGGTCCTGTGGTGTTTGTGTGTGTGTGTGTGTTTGTTTGTTGCAGGCACAGAACCTGTAAACACCTGGTCAGTGTCACACAGTCCCAAGCTCTGTACATTTCGTGTTTACCTTTAGGTTTTGTTATGCACTGACAACATCAGCCGCTGCCCTCATGCACTTTCACAAATTACTGATACTGATTTTCACACACTCTTCACTCAAGCCGGTCATCAAAATTAAAACACATCGCAAAATGAAAATAATCAGATACAAAACTGACACAATAATTGTAAAAGATGGCTTGTAGATGTAGATGGCTATTTAACAAGAACATCTAATCTTATCACAATATTATCCAGAAAATGTACTTTTTCATCTGAAACTAGTCAGTCATAACAATTAAAAACAGCGTAGAGGAGAAAATGTGACTGCAGCTGTTTAAAGCAGTTCAACGACCACCTCTGCTTAAGTCAGAAGAATAAATTTCAACGGTTTTATCAAAGAAAACCTTCAATTTTAGACAAAATACTGAGGTTGTCAATCATCATCTAGTGACTAAATTGACCAGAAAAGACAAGATGCTCACAGGATTCATCAGACTCGGGTTAAAGAATCAAAGACAGAAACAGAAAACCTTTTGAAATTTTTTTTTCATTGGGAAACATTGGAGGTAAACAGCTCCAACTGTCAGAGTCAGCTTACACAGAATGAGAAAGAACTGCTGGAGCAGCGCTGCAGGTTAAGCACCGTATTGACCTTTTCAGTTGTTTTTTAATGTTAATATCCGTGTTCATAGCATCTGATTACACAACTACAATACTAGATACATCGGCTAGCTATATGACATATAATAACATACCAGTTGAAAACTAGATTGACAGTTTTAATTAGATCCGATCATAATTTGGAGGCAGAGGGTAAATCAAGGAATGTCAGAGAGGCCCCTTGGATGTCTTATTATTTTGATTAAACCTCGTCATATTTTTCTAACTGGGGACATTTTAAGCCTTTTTTTTCTCTTTTGCATAATCAAATTTACAGGAAAACCTTGGTCCTGGACGTTCAGACTTACGCTGCATGTTAACTCAATAGAAACACACAAACTGTGAATTCCGTTGCGACATGTTGACACCAGTGATCAAAGAAGGTGAGGGCACACCCAGCGCCCCTCATCTGTTCCTCTCTTTCTGACAACACCCTTCCTCTCTCCACTCCCCTAATCTCTTAACCCACAGCCTATCTCTTCTTCTCTTTCTGTTTCTCGCCCAACACTAGACTCTTTTCTTCGTATTCAATTCCACATTTGTCTCGTCTGTCAACCACATTCTCTCTCTCTCTCCCTCCTTCCCTTGTGGACTTCTCCACCCTTTTCCGCTCATGTGTGGTATCCACCCAGTGACCAGCTGCAACTTGGCAGAGCTGGGGAGAGTGACATCATCATTACTGGACAGGGGAGACAGCAGGCCATTTCCTGCACTTATACCTTCAAATGAAGTGTGTAGCAAACAACGGGGATTTCGCCAAATGTACTTATAACAGATTAAAAAATACGGCTGGCAGAAGTGAGGAATTTATGATAACACTGCAGCTCTAATGAGCTACAGTGTAAGTGACTGATGACTGTCTTTTTTATGTACAACATGCAGACAAAAATGACAGAAAATTCAGTGCCTTCCAAAAGCCACTAGTGCTTTGTGTAGAACTCAAACAAGAGAATAAAATCATTTTAAATAACTTGTCTGATTACTTGAGAACATCTCAAGATAGGTCTGATTACTTATGAGGCATTGTATATCAAGGCCTTCAAAATCAAAGACAGAAAAGTGACCTGGAAGGCGTACTCTGGAGAATAAAGGAAGGGAACTTAGACGGAGCAGATAGCTGACACACCCAGAGTAAGAATAGATGCTGTTGGAGAGACTGTGGCTCTGCTGTCTGTCTTATCAGCTGTCTGAAGCAGGCAGAGTCTCGTCCATCAGGACTCGCTCATTGGCTGCCGCCCAGCTAGCGCTCAAGCCTCCTTGCCTCCCGCTCTCTATTTCTCTCCCTTTCTGTCGCCGGAATACTCCACCCTTGATAACACACAACAGGATAGGATACTCCACCCTGGAGCTGACAAAGATACACAGTGTCACAGTTGACCCATAAACCAGGCAACAGAGAGAGAGATAAACAGACTGAATAGAGGAGAGGGAGTTGGGCTCCACCCAGATAAATAACGAATAGAAAGGTGGAGCGCACCCTGTGAGGGGAATAAAACACAATTAAATTACAGACGCCCAAGATCCTGGAGATGCGTATATCGGAGTGTATAGTACGTGTACAGCAAGTGTGTGTCCCTATGACTGTGTATGCGTGAGGCTGAATAGACGGAGGTCGCTGCCCGGACTTGATTTTCTTACATCAACATTGACCCACATTCCCTCCATCCACACCCTTCATGTCTATCTGCGTGACGGATTAAATGTTGCGTTTGTGTGAATTAATGACCTGCGTACAGTGCAGGTAATTAGGGGTGTGGCGCATACTTAGGTGTGCCAACTGGGTCAGGAAAGAGGTGGTGCACTTGACACACCCTTAGATATGCGTCTACCAGCAAACACACACAAACATACACACATGCGCACGCACGCACGCGCGCACACACACACACACACACACACACACACACACACACACACACACACACACACACACACACACACATACATACACACAAACAACTATATTTTATATAACCTGTTACTTTGTTGTGGGTTTAAATATAAGAAGAGGAATAATAGGTGTGTATTCCATTACCTAACTTGAGTGTGCGTGTGTGCATCTGGAGAGGCTGGTTGCCAGAGATGGATTAAAAAAGACTTGTTTGTCTTGCTATTTAGTTTCAAGAGACTCATCAACTCATTCAACAGCATTACAAAGTGAGTGATGCCAACACTGCTAAATGAAACAAAGCTGGTTCCTGCTCTTGTCATCATGTAGACAGACAACAAATCATATATAACATTGACAGACCAGGCAGCAGTAAAATATACTGTGATTCAATAATACGTACATAATAATAAGTACTACACCAATGCAAGAATGTGAGTGCTATTATTAATGATAATGTGGCCATATAATTAACCTTGTTGCGAAGTGCACAAGAGTCTGCAGCCTTATATGTGTGTGTGTGTGTGTGTGTGTATGAGTGCTATGGCATTTCTCCCACCCTTCATCCATCTAACTCACCCTGTAGTTTCTGGTTCTCCCTCTCCATCCTCTGCAGCAGGATCTGCTGCAGGATGGCCTTCCTCCAGAGCTCCCTCAGCTCCTCTTTGCTCCTCTTTGTCCGTTCTTCAGGCACCACCCTCATGGACGAGTCCCCACTTCCTCCACCGACCACCTGGCCCACACACACCCGACCCCCGTCTAGACAGGAATCCCCCCGCTCTGAAAGACATATCAGATTATATTACATCATTATTATTATTAGGTGTCCACCGCAGCAGTAAATAAAAGTATATGGAAAAAAAGTAAAAAAAAAAAAAAAGGTTTAAATTATAACATTTTTAAGCAGGGTTGCGTGATATGGCAGATTAGGCTAGCAGAAAAAGAGAAAATAAAAATGATCTGGTATGAAATGTGACAAACTAAACAAACAATTTAATAATTTAATTTAGTTTCAAATTTTCTTTATTTTCAAGATGTGAAAAATGATGCCTTAAAACCGCTTTTCTAACGGACCCACAGTCAAAATCAAAAATGCATTTATTTTAACTTAATACAGTACGTGAATAAGTGATTTATTATGATGATCAAAACAGTTATCCATTAATATCGGTCCATTAACTAATTATTCAATGTTTCAGTGCCTCAAAGGTCTATGTCTGGATTCATACCTACAATTTTGTGGTTACGTGGTACATGTCCAAACAAAGTGATTCTTGGCAGGATTATAGAGTTGAAAAATAAAGGAGAGGATTATGGGGATGGAAGGCACTACAATTAATCCAGGGTATCATTCTTCAAGTCTTTCATAAGGATTTTTTAATGCTTTAATTTGTTTATAAGTACGAACAAAATAGAGTGAGAAATGGGCAAAATGCAGAACTCAGACAAAATATCAACTAGGTTAAAACTGGAAAGAGGCCGTCTGACCTCCTTTCTCTGTCATTCCATCGGACACTCATACATAATAAAAAGAAAAATGCTAAACATAGATACATTTGACACTGTTGGTTGCAACGCATGCAGAGTAAAAAAAAGTGTTTGTGTGACTCCACCTCAAAGTACAGGGTGGATCCCAAACCTCAAAATACCCTGTGTTGTTTAGAGGAAGGACATAACAACTATCCTGATAGCACTTGCTTCTCTTTCAGTTCATAGGAAGATTAAGTTTGATCTCTCTCTCTCTCTCTCTCTCTCTCACACACACACACACACACACACACACACACACACACACACACACACACACACACACCTACCTAACTTGACTTAGGTATGTAAATCTGATGCTTATCTTTCCAAAAACACTTCTGAGGAAAATTAGAAATATGTAAGATATGCAACCCTCTTGCCACTGATACAGTACCAGTTAAAAGTCTAGACACACTTTCTCATTCAAATGAATGAGAAGTTGTGTCCAAACTTTTAAACAAACCTACGCTGACAATAGTGTTCTTTGTGCCAGATGAGATTGACATTAATGTATACCTTTGTGTCTGCGTCAGTGAGACTTTCCAAGATGGCAGAGTCACTATACAAACATGGCTCTTACGTTATGAAAGAAGTGAAGACAAACCAGACACAGCACGCACACGCACACACACACACTCAGTGAATTCTCTTAAGAGAGACATGTATTTGTTAGACAAACACAGACTGCTACACCGCTTCAACAAAACTCTACTGAAGAGTTAGCTTTTAGGTGTCATAAATCCACAGACACACGCACATGCCCTTATGGGGACTCTCCGATTAAATTACCGATTACATTAATTCCCAGGTCCCTTACCCTAACCTAACCTTATCCATAAGAACTCGAATGTGTGCCTAACTTAATAAAACCATGTCTTAACGCCAAAATAACCACACACACACCCTCTTGCACAAAGTGGCACAATCCACTCCCTGAGTAAACACTCCTACTTAGCCAGAACCAAGCACACACACGCACACATGTACGCACAAACACAAAGATACACGCGCACTCTCAACATGCAAAGTGGGTCAACAAGACTGGCGCTTTCCTCTGGCGCTGTCTGTGTGTGAATTGTCAACATGACCTTGAGACACCCCACCCCCCACCCCCCGCCCCAACATGCACAATTGACACACCCATGACCTCATGTATGTAAGCATGCACACACACATAAATACACACCCACGTGCTGCATTCAGCCGGCACACTGACCAGCTAAGAGAACTGTTTTTCTAACAGTTGATTGTCTAAATAAAGTTCAGGTGCAGATTTTATTAAGGTTAAGGAGTGATATCATTCCAGCTGTTTGCCTATTTCGTTTCGTTTGTAAAGGAACTTAATGTAATTTGACAGGCTCACACCTAGCTAATTACTTATGAGGAGCACATTCGCTGCAAGGGTGGATAAAAAGGTCACATTACTCCCACATTCCATGTTGCATTCTTAGACCCAAACAACAAAAACAAAATAATAGAGGCAACACCTTACATTGTTACAATTATTACAATGAAATTCATTATTATCTATTATCTTATTATCTGTTTTGAAGGTTATAATGTTAAATTGTTGAGAGATGTTAATTGATCTGTATGGAAATGTCTGTGGCTGAGGTGAGTTCTTAAAGCATCTATAAGTAGAATTTGGAGATTTTAGACTTTGGCACCCCTCAGTGGTCGAATCAAAAAAGACAAAGCAGCTGCCAGCAGTGCCTGGCTTTCTGCACACAGTGACTAATATGGAAAATAACCTGTTACTGTAGGTGTCTTTCACTGAGTGTTGGGGGTCTAATAGTGACCACTGTTCCTCTTTGAATTCTCTTTAATGCCCCACGGCCAGTGCTATCATGCGCCCCCTAGGAAAACTAACCGCTTTTCAAATTCTTTCGGTCCTTCTGCTATCAGGCTGCTAAATGCCAACAGTAGTAAGTGAAATGTAGGCCAGTCCTTGTAAATGGTAAACTTGTTGTTTACACCTGACTCGTTACGTCAGCCCATATGTGGCGACCTGAGGGTGTCAGAGTGTGTTGCCTGCTGGTCTTGCTCTTGTACCATGCGTTGACCTATTGTCACTGACATGTTGATGTTGATGCATATGTTTAAATGCTGCTGCTAGACCGAGTTGTATTTATTTTATTTATGTGAACTGGGTAGGCTGTGAAACTGAATTGCCCTTCTGGGATAAATAAAGTTGTCTGAATCTGAATCTGAATCTTTAGTTCAATGCCTTTTCTCTGTCATTATCCAATGCTGACATGATTTTAAGGGCCTTTTCTTTCGGCCTAACCTTCCAGTTAGTTTTGGTTTCACATTGCATGACATACCTACGTCCTGTCATCATCACCTACGTGGGCTGCGTCTCCCGTGTGAAGAAGTTCAACAACAAGCTGAAACTCGAGGGAAGCTGCAGGGTCAGGTGGTAATTCTCTGTGATTCTTCATCACTTTGAATAACACCTCTGACATTACACCTTGTCATTTGATATGTCATTACTACAATAAATATTGACTTTTTGCTGCTTTAAAGAGTCTTCATCATGTTGTGTGTTATTTTTTATAATCCTCTGGGCAAATAAGCAATAGCAGCTACACAAGTGAGTAATAATAGTTTGAATAAAAATGAACAATATTGTGCAGCTTTGTCCGAACCATACTGGCATCATAGGACTTGTATAAAAACTCACTGACTCATATTGAAGACTTGTGTGACTTTGTTCTCTTGTGAAAAAGAGTCTTCTGTTTTCTGTAAGAATACAAAACAAACATCCATATGCTGCACTTTCATTTTAGCTTTTAGAAAAGCTTTTATAACATTTCTAAACTATTGACTACTACATCAGTAGATCATTCATACAGACTCAATAATCCCTGCCACAATCCCTGATAATGGATAGTAAAACTGTGTCTGACTGTTGTAGGACACTGTAGAGTGTCTGTGTCTTTCTCAATGAAAATCTTTTTTAGAAGGAGGCATCAGACAGATAAAGGATGGGGTTTACCAAATATCACTGTAACAAACTGTGCTATAAGCTGACTCAGAGCTTATATGACTCAACAATATACCAACAGCTGTAAAACAAACTAACAAAGAAATTACTTCCTCCCCTCGTTTAACTTATGAGTACCATGTGTGAACATGTTTTTACATGTGCGTATATGGGTCATATATTGCCCTCAAAGAGTTCCTTTCTTTACTGTTTGCTCTTCATACAGACGTTACAGTGGAGTTGCAGTGTGACCAACCCAACTATCTCAACTGTCAACACTTATTGTGTCATACATGCTTACACACACACACACACACACGGTACATATAATTATCAAAAATGCAGCATCTGAAGACGTGCAAGCACAAGCATGATTCCCATCTCTTCACACATACACACACCCACGCTTTTTTATATTTCATATGAGATGAGATAAGACTGGCAATTGACATTTCAAGTTATCTGAGGTTAAATCAATATTACACTATACATAGAACACGTTTTTCTGCTTATATCAATCACACCTCTAAAATATTTGACAGGGCTGTCAATCCCAAAGCAGACCAATTTAGATTATTTTTACTCGCCCAGGGCATCCCAGGCTTTTCCTCAAATTCAATTCATTTCAGACCTTTTCAGTCTTTATTGTCAAACATTGCAGTAGCGCTATGGACAAATTTCAACTGATAATATCAGATAGACGTTCACTTAGTTCTGCAAAATGCAAAGCTCCAAAACCGACACAAGATTTCACAAAATTTCACGTGCATGTCAGTCAGTCACATCTTGATAACAATGGAGATACTGTGAATGAGCCAATAATTACTTTTACTTTACATTAAAACACTCTGGTGAACAGTTATGTTGGTAATGACATTGGTTTTCTTGCCATAATATACTTTATAAATATTAACACACTTTCCCCAAGTACTCTTTTGTTGATGCTTCGGAAAACAGAAAAATATTATCTGGGTCTACTTCACCATGTGTTTTTATGTGTGATTTCTAGATTGAGAAGTCAATTAGCTGTGGATCATATTGATTGTGACACATTGGGAAGAAACAGACAGCAGGTAGAGAGAAACAACTGCCAGCAGAGCGGTGATAATAGCCAATTGAAGTTCATACTGAAGAGATAGAGTGGAGGTAAACTGATCTATTTTCACTCCCTTCCTCTTTTCTAAACACACATGAACAGTCACGTTAGATGAAACAGTGACACAGAGTGGAAAGGCTTTGTCACAGCACCACTGTCTACATGTGGGGCTTTTTTTAATAATAACGCAGGTGATGAAGCAAATGTGAGTTGTCTCACTCATGCTCTTTCAGTTTGGTAGGATATGAAGCAAAAATGAACACATATGAGCATGTGTGTCTACACAAGGCATTTGACACTGTTGATCATTCATTTTAAATATTTTAAGTAATGTTGGTTTTAGTTAAAGGGCTTATGAATGGTTCCTATCTAATCGGCAGCAGTCAGTGAACTTGGGCACTATTCGTTCAGAGTTGTTACCAATAACTAAGGGTGTTCCACAAAGTTCAATTCTGGGTCCAGTTCTTTTTATAATTTATATTAATCATATTTTTTCATCATTAACTAACTACCATGCATATTTATATGTGGATGATACACAGCTGGCTGTGGAGAACCTGCAACATTGCTTTTACGTTCTCCAGGCTGCACTTAATGATCTTAAACTTGTATTGAATGCTCATAAAACCAAGTTTATGTTATTCTCTAGAGCTAGAGGTAACAATAGCAAAAACTTTCATATTTCCACTGTACAAGGATCCATTATTGAGAGAGTTACAGAATATAAATACTTTGGTATATAGATAGATGACAAATTCACATTCAAATTTCATACACACAATCTTGACAACAATTAAGCAAAAAGTTGTTTTTTTTATATAGGAACAGTGTTTTGTAGGAAAAAGATTGTTGAAGCTGTTTTTCTGTATGTCTTGGATTATGGTGATGTGATTTATAGGCATGCCTCTGCTTCTACTCTTAAGCCCTTGGATTCAATTTATCATTCTGCCCTTAGGTTTATTACTGGTGATGTTTATAGCACTCATTATTGTATTCTCTACGAAAAGGTTGGGTGGTCTGTCTGAAAGACATGATAAGCATATGTACTTAATTATCTACAAGGCCTTTATTGGGAAGCTGCCATCTTATATCACATCTAAGCTGGACTGGTCCTCTGGACCACATCATACTCAGTCTAATGACTGGCTTTCACTTCAAGTCCCTCAAGTTTTTACTGAGCTCGGAAGATCTGCATTTTGTTTTTCTGCTCCGAACGCCTGGAACTCTTTGTAGAGCACCCTACAAACTGATACTTTAGTAACCCTTGGACATTTTAATTTATGATCACCAACCACTTAACTTCTGTTTGTGCTTCTTTTAATTGATTTGTTTTTATATCTTGTATCCTTAATTAACTGTACTTATCCTCGTTTTAACTGATTATTTTCTTTTATATATGGATCTTTATTATTTTATTATACTCAACATCATTGTAAATGAGGGCGAGCCCTCATTGATTTTCAAGTTTAAATAAAGGTAATATTTACAAGTGTCTTAACCAGGGTCTGCCTTACTTCCTTTGAAGAAGACATGTTTAAGTTTACCACTGGAGCGTGCAGAGTAATCCTAGTCGCAACATCTCACCTGCCAAACCTCTTATACACACAGACCTGCTCCCACGAACACAAAGCCTGTATCTTTGTTACTTAGGCAAGTAATCTCAAACAGACGTGCTATATTCTTTGATAAACTACGGGCACAAGTCAGTAAGATGACAATGATGATGACGTTATTTATTGTGTCAAACAAGCACTTAGATGAGCAAAATTATGTTTAAGTCTAAAACACTGTCTCAGTGGGCTTTGGGTTTAAGCTTTGCGGGCAGATATCAGTCGTGGGGTTTTCTCTCTAGTTACCTGGGATAATGACCAGATTCCACTCATTTCCTCAGAATTTTTAAAATTGAACAACAAAGAATCATAATTGTGCAATTTGAGCAGTTTCTTGCCTGAAAACTACATCAAGTATTTTAATCATTATATATTCCAAATACAGTGTGTTAGTACAAAGGATGTACTAAGAACATACAGTATGTAGGAGAAAATGCATTTACATAGACCAAAAAATTTGTATAATTTGAACTGAAATGCATCATTGCTGCACATTGTTAAAAAATGTTTTATATTTGATGTAACACAGTTGAGGCTATAGATCAGGGATTAAGCAAAGATATCCCATTCAAAGTCATTCCCTGACTATTTATAGTCTAAAAAAGTGCTGCAAATCCTTAGTAAGTCAACATCTTTTTCCAGAAAGCTTGAAGTTATGTTCATTATACACAAGTGTATTCAAAAAAATTGTTACCACACCCTTTACTAACTTTGATGAGGACTCTATTTTGACTTGTCAGACAGAGCAGAAAGGACATTAGGTTTTGGGTACTGCAAAGTAAATAGTAAGGCCTGGAATTTCTTTACAGCTTGCCGGTGACAGAAATGACAAGTCAATATCTTACTTCAAGGGCCAATGATAATCCTTACAAAGAAAAAAACAACAAAGAGTTATATCAGTTTGTGTTTCTTACCGCTGGTTTCAGTGCTTTTCTGAGGTGTAGCGACCCGTAGGAAGATCTGCTGCCTCCAGGAGTGACGGTGGCTGCGTAGAGGGCTTTCCCCTACCGCACATGCTGCACTTGGTGTGGAGAGAGCTGCTACATCACTAAAAAACAAACAAACAAACACACACACACACAGGCAGGTTTACACAATATGCCCTGATAAATATTCATAGTAGTCACACTATACTGTATGCATACACACACACACACATATATATATAAAAAATACAAGCATAAAATCAGTTATATGAATCTATGAAACAAGGAGCACAGATCACTATGCTTGACACTAACGTGCACGATTATTTGGTGTATGTGTGTGTACCTGCTCTTTGTTTCGGGACAATCATTCTCTTGGACAGGGGCCAGAAATTGAAATTTCAGAAAATTAGGGACAGAGGAGGAGGAGTGGAGACGAGCCCGCAGACCACCCAGAGGACTGAGATGGAGAGATGGAGGTGAAACAGGAGGCAGAGAGGGAATGAAAAGAGAAACTTAGGCCCCGTTCACATAAAGACGTCACTTCGGAGAAATTAATTTCAGTTCCATACATTTCAATATAAGGATGTGACTCCTGGCGTTTAGGCGGGTTGTGACATGACTGTGTTTTTGTGTTATAATGCTCAGGTGAGAGAAGAGACGCAGCCTGAATCACCTGTCAAACTGGCAACCATTAAGTCACAAGGGGTCCAGCAAAAACAAATTGGCACTCTTGTCTACTTTTTCATCATTTCTCTCTCCCTGCCTCTTCTTACATGACTAGCATTGCACTGCTACATAATAACATGGAAAAGAAGCCAAAAAGAAGCCATATACTTTTTTAAGTCCACATGAAACAAAGACAAGAGATACTGCATGAGTTGAACTGAAAACCAATGCAGGAATGCAGGATTCTCACCTTCTTTTACTGAGCCTGATCCCAGCAGAAGGGGAGGAAGGATGATGAGGGAGCAGAGGGGATGAAGAGCAAGGAGGAACAGGAGGAAGGGTGGAGTCGGTTGAGACATGTCTGACAATCAGTGCAAATACAGAGAAAAAGAAAGCAAGCAAAGTCAAAGACACTGAACAAGGGTGAAAACAGAAAAAAAGGTGGAAAAAAAAGAGCAAAGAACATGAAATGAAGAAAAAGGTATTTGGAGGTACAGTAGAGCTAGGAGTACACAGTATATGTTATTTAGGGATGTGAAGAGAGTCCAGTATCTGTATTTGTATTTGTTGAGGCAGCAAAATGATTTGTATTTGTATTCGAATAGAAATGGAAATAGGCGTAATAATCCCATTTTTATTTTTATTACACTTCTAATTTTAGGATAATAAAGTTAAAATAAATGTTCTTCAAAAAACTATTGTAATGAAGGAGGGTTCTCACACCAGGTCTCGAATCCCAGTCTCCCAGACAACGGATGACTGCACCGACCACTCAGTCGAAGCTCTGCTCTACCAGACACTCAGACCGAGTGAGTGGAGCAGCAATGTAACCTCACTATGCTATGGGTCCCAACCTGCACGCTGTTATGTTACATGTTTTCTTTTTTCTTCTCGAAAAACAAATAATTTTTAAAATAATCGTATCAAATAATAATCATAATAATATTAACTAATTATAATAATTCGTAAAAACCCTCTATTTGTGCTTTTCCAAACACCGTATTCAGATTCGGCTGCAATCCTGATGTGATTAGATATTGTCTATTTTTTTTTGGTTTTTTTACAAACTCCTTGGTTATGGATATAGTTTAAATTCTCTTTTCACCTTCTTGATCATGCTATCCACATTATTTAATTGCATTTTTTTTCTTAGAAAATATATTGTGAGTAGAGCTGCAAAAATCAGTCAAAAATTTGATGATACTAGCTTCTAAAATGTGATAAAATGCAGCTTTTTCTTATCTTAACATTATAGTAAACTATTAAATTGTGACATTCAATTTTATCGGTATTACCAAGCTCTACTTCATAGATATATTAAGCTGACAAAAAAGGCAGAAGAAACAGACTTTGCAGCAGGTTGAAGAGCAGAGGAAATCAAGTTGATAGCCAAAGACCTTTTAGTACATTAAGCTGGCTGTATACTTTAAAGCCCCTTTCACACATGCAGTCTATCCCTGAAATGTTCAGGAACATTTCCTGCATGGGGTCATGTGTGAATGGGATCAGGGATCAATATTCAGGGAAATCTGTACCAATCACCAATTTCCCACCTCAAGACCTTGTAACATTTCATGGAAAATGCCGGTATGGCTGTATTGTGAATGAAAGCAGTAACATTGCAGGGAAGGGGACTTAAAGTGTTATGTCTGTCTGTTGAAAGATGCTTTCACGTGGAGCGAGTGAACCAATCACAAAACCTCGCTGAATAGAGGAGCTATTTTTTGAATGTTTACATATTTTAAATAAAATGTTCACACTCTTTTGTAAATGTTTATTCATGTAACTTTAACAGTATTTCTTTCACAAAGCCATATCGATTGCTCAAAGCTTCATCAGACGCTGAGCCACGCTCAAGCTGATTATTCAAAATCTTCAATCTGATGGAGCTTTGAATGATCGATATGGCTTTATGAAAGCCATACAGTTAATTACTTGAATAAACATTCACAAGAGTGTGAACATTTTATTTAAAATATTTAAACACAAAACAAAAAATATCAATGTTTCCTCTAGTCAAGCAATGGTGCTTGGTGTGACAATATCACAGGATCATGTTCTGTTTAACATCATCTTATCTTTAATATCACAATCCAAATCATATTCATAACGTTAACTACTCTTATGGACACAGAGCAAAAGAGACCGCAAACTATTTTTTTTAATTAAGCATTTCAAATTCAGTCGTCACTCCTACTGAGTAATGGGACTCAGCAGGCGGACATGCCGCTCTACCAGAAACATCTTTAAATGTAGCTACAGTAGTAACATTTATTCACTGACAAATAGCCTAAACTGTACACACATTGCACTGAAGATCACAGCTAACATTATACTGCTAACTTCATACTCTCTGCTCCGGTCTGGCAGCCACCTTCACACACCCGCTCTCTTTCTCTCTCAACCATACTTGCTACACACACAACCTAACCTACCCCTCCCCTCCCCTATCACAACTATTCCGCCATTGCCATGGCATATGTGAAAAGGCGCAGGTAATGTTCCTGAATGTAGCTGCATGTGTAAACAGTTACAATCACCAGCAGTGCCAGAATGGTTGTCCCAGTAATTTACTGAGAACTATGTGTGAAAGAGGCTTAATATGTAGTTCTTTATAACTGATCTATATTGCCCTGTTTCCCTTTGACATTGATACCTTTATCATAGAAGAAACCCACGTATGACACATTCTGTTCAACCACCCATGGCAATGCCTTTATAAAGACTCACGTCTGCAAGTGTAGTTGCATACAAATCAATGATAAACTACATAATTACATAGAAATATATACAGTAAAATACATACTGTATATACACCAAACTTCCCATGTCACCACTTTCTTTCTCACCACTACTTTCTCTTGCTTACCTACTTTCATTCTCCCACTTTCTCTTATAATTCTTATAGAACCAATCCCAAACCTAAAACACATGTTCACTGAAGGTAGTGTTTGACCTCACGCTACCCAGCACAGGACTAGACAGTACACATTAACCGTTCACTGTGTGGTTCTGAAAAGAGGGATAAAAAACCTTGTGCTCCTGGAAAAAAGTTGTTAAACAGCAAGACATGAAAATACTTACCGTAAAGCCTAGGATGACAGGTTACATATTAACTTTATATATACTGTACATATACATATTAACTGTCTACACACACACACACTCCTTACTTGCTCTGGTGTGGAGTGTCGGTGCTGACAGAGTAGTGTCGTACGAGCTTGGGCTTGGTAGCAGCGGTAGGGTCCTGTGGTGTGTGACTTATTGTGTGCATCGGTGAGTACTCCGCTGAGGAGGGGGTGGGAGGGTGGCTGAAGGTGCTGGCCCTTCGACGGAAGCCCTGCGGCTGAGTGTCCCCGGGTAAAGAGGAGGAGGAAGGAGACTGGGGAAGAGAGGTGTCAAGGCGCTTCAGGTCTCCTGTTGAGTTATGGCACCTGCGGGGTTGACAACAGAAAAAATATAAGCCTAACTTAATCTCATACAAACATTTTTGAATGGACCAGGGCCTCAGGTAGACATTCACTGCTTAAACATGGATTATCTTGCTCCTCTCGCTCTGGGAAACTCTGGCAAAAGAGAGTCCAGTCCTGATCCAGGACTTTGGATCTAGAGCCAGTACTGTGTGTAGAGGTGAGCCTAACTATCTCTAGTTGGTGCCTCTCCACATTCCTCATTAGTTCTGGCTCATTTCTCACTGGAAATGTGACATTTCACATCCATCAGTTTTTGTAGCCAGGTGTCAGTGCACAACTTTTGACCTCCACCTGACCTTGCAGGTAATGTGCCTTCTTGCGGCAGACACACATTATTTTATGGCTGAGCCCAAGGAGGCTCTGAGAGCTGATGCTACTGTATTGGGGGGGCTGGTCTTAGCTGCTGTTGATAGCTAAGATATAGGAACAGCTGACACCTCCGTCTATCTGAACTCCAGGTCACAGGGGCATTTGTGCCACTGTCGTCATGAAATCTAGGTACAACACATTGAACCGCTGTGGCCATTAAAGCACTGGCTGTTCTGACCAATAATATGAGTCAGTGTGTGGGCATGCTTGTTTAAGCGTGTTTACCTGAGTGGGCTGGTGGGTCGCAGCTGGGAGGAGGCTGGGAGGGGGTCATCGTAGCAAGACTGGTCCTGGCTGCTGTTGACAGTACAAATGGAAGAGCTGCTGTCACTTCCTTCACTGTTTTCCCTTTGAGCTCTTGCCTTGCTGCTCCCCTGCCAAGAACAAACACACTAAGTTTACACACATGAATTCTAAATGTCACCAAGGACAACGTACCAGGACACAAACTAAAAGCCACTCATTATATAACATACCACTTAAGAAGTTAAAAATGTTAAGATTCAAAGTAAAAAAACAATTATCTACTGTTTTCTCATGTTACACAAAGTAGAGACACTGTATCACAATCACAAATGCATACTAAAAACCAAGACAGAAAGACTATTGTTACCTTCCAGATGCCCTCCAGGGACTCAGTGAGCGAGCGCTTGGCTCGGCTCTTGAACTGCTCGAGACGCTGCCGACTGCTACTCTGCTGCTGTGCCTCCGCTGGTCCTGGAGCTGCCTCCTCACACACCTTCATGCCCATGGAGAGAGAAACAGAGACAGACAGAGAAAGCAAGACAGTGAGAGAGAGAAAGGGAGATCCTCACAGGTTTAATACTACACTTATGTCTGTGTAAGTGGAAGGGAAAAAATATTTTTCCAGTTTTATCCTATCATCTGTCCACTTGATGACTTACTCTGTCATGGAACTGTTGACATTTTGGAGGAAACACAGGACATGAATGTAATGAAGAAAGAAAACAAGCAATAAAAAGAAGAGAGATTGTAATCTTTATGTGCACATAAAATACACACACAAGTTACCTGTTTGCTGTCCCCAGGCAGTGTGTGCTGATGGCTCCTCTGTCTCTCCTCATACAGATTCCTCAAAGATGCCATTATCAGCTCATTTTCTTCCTGGTCACTCTTCGGACGAGCCCTCTGCAACACACAAACACAAAATACTATTTTTTAAAATACAGATTTATTTTTTATTTATTAGTTATTTATTTGTTCAAACCTGGCAATATGGTTGTGCAAGGGATATTTTGCAAATGTTAATATATTAAAAAATTCCACATTGAAAGCTTTTAGACTGAAAAATAACCATATTGCATCATTTAACTGTACTGGATATGTTGTGATGTTTTGTGGAGGTTGCTACAACTTCACACCTTCATCCTGTAGAGTAACAACCTCCAAAATCAGAAGCCTAAAACAGATTTATGTGTGATAAATAGACCGAATGCACAACAAATTTGTATATTTTTCTATATTAAGTTCTCATAATGATGTTAGAAATCTGGTACAGCCTAAACTCCTTTGCTGACAGAGACATATTCAGCACCATAGTGTTGCAGTTCAGCTACATCACCAGCAGATGTCAGTTGAATCATAGACAAATATTCAAAGGCATTCTTCTCCTCACATGCTTTTAAAATGTCTCCTTTCACTGTACATCAGTATGAAGCAACAATGATGGATAAATATCATCAATAGGTATACAGAGTTAGTTGATTCATTTCCTGTGGTTAATAGAGGTTCATGTTCAAATAAATCCACTTGTGTTTCTGCGTAAAGAGATAGAAACATTGAGAGAACCAAAGAGCATAAATAGAGATGAGGTGACAGAAATATTTAAGTGTAAAAATCCCACATGAAAAACTTGTGATTTCAAAGTGACTCAGTCATGTTGTACTTCACCAAAATTGCCAACTGACTGATTCGTTTCTAGTTTGCAGTCACCTCCAAGGGAATCTAAGGAATTTGCAACCTTCCCCACAGGTGCACAGTCAAAATAAATACATTACCATAGTGTTTTCAAAGACTGACGCTTGCTCCTGGTTGTCAAGAGTGGCCAAGTGTTTCTGAAGCTCCAGCTTGGTTTTAGATGGGTGCAGACCTGAAAACAAACACAGAATAAAAACACTGTAGATAATGCTAGTCTCACATCAGATTAGTTTTACATGAAGTATGTGTATGTTTATAGGGTACAGCAGGTACTGAGGGTCACTGGTGTTCCCTCATATATACCATGTTTCCTAGTGCAGCCGCATAATGTCGACTATGACCTTATGCCTTTAGGATGCAGTTATCTATATAATTAAAAAATACTCTGACAAAATTGAAGGCCTTGTTATTGTGGGAATGTAAACATACAAAATCAACCTGTCCTCAATCAGCTTATCAACACTGCTTTAATTTGTCCACAGTCTTCTTATTTACTAAAAGGCTTGTCCAGATAAGCTTTTTGCAAAATCTATACCTGGATATTACTTATCTTTCAGCACTTATGATCATAAGACCTGTTCTGACAGGAAAACTTTACCAGCCACAGTGACTGATACATCATGACATTCACAAAACACAGATTATTTTACTGAAACATTAAACATTATAGTACCTCCATATTTTCAGAGCACCAGCACCCAAACTCAAGATGTTGCTGAATGCTTCCGCTAAATTTTAGATGTCTTATTTTTTCTAAATACTCTGAGTGAGCTGGATACCTGGTTTGTCCTTGCAATGTGAAAACCAGCAACTGTGAAATAGCATGAATACTAGAGTACACAAACACACATGCAAAAGTGCCAAGAAGATTATTTCCTACGTAACTTGTGTTGTCACACGAGTCAGATGGCTTTGTAACATTTGTTGTGTGTGTGAGGGTTTTGATGAGTGTGTGTCAGCTAACATGAAGTGTTTCAACTACATCAGTCCTTTTCCATCTTTTATCCATCAAATTCACATGAAATGTCAATTTGTTGAACATATTTTATTGTTATTCATAACGCTATAATAAAATAGTTAATTTATTCACCAGATTTAAAATGGGAAATGTCATGTACACTAGCTGAACAAAACAGACTTTGTCCTTCAGGCGTATGTAAATGTATAAAATTGCCTTATTACAATGATTTTTATCTTCTTCCCAGACAACAGTGTAAATATCAAACTAATTATAATTTGAAAATGTTATTAATTTGCCTGACTTTTCCAGACACATACAGTAACTCAGGGACAGTTTCCTACCTTCTATTCTCTCACACAGTCTGTGGAGCTGCTGCATGGGGCAGCTGTCACACTGCTGGCTCTGGGTCTTTGCATTTTGCTGCAGGGCTGCTACAGAGAACGCCTGCTTCAAAGTCAGCATGATCTCATCTACCTACAAGAGCAGAAAACAATCCTTGTATTTTTTTTTCTCCCACAAGCCATCCCTCATTGTATGACCTTTCCATAATTTGTCAGTGCATTTATCTTTTTTTTTCTCCTAGTGTGAATTCACATCTTCCACAATCTGAACAAATCTATTCTTAAACAAAGGACTCATACATTTTGAATATTTAGGAACCTTTTTGTTACTGCATACAAAGCTCCACTTTCCTGTTATATAAGAAATTTCAATAATGTCAGTAGGGAATCTGGGCCTTTTGCAGACATGAGCACATGGCTAAAATGTTATGGAGTAGAAAATAGCTAGAAAAAAATCACTATACACGCTACACAACAATGAGAAGATTGTCTAGCTTACTTTGGCAGCAGTGACAGACTTGTAATTACTAATGTTTGCTGTAGCAGACTGAATGACTCATTATTTCAAGCATCAAGTTTCAATCTAATATAAGCTAATCACACAGCAACGTTAGCTGACTATTATACAGCACAGTACATTCATCTAATGTCCAAGACCATTTTGTACACCATGACTCAGTGGAGCACAGATGCACTCATCTTTCAGTCATAGGTCTAAAGAATTAGAGCTGCGTTTCATCTTGACTGACAGAAAACAACACGAAATCAGCTTTATACATTATGGTGCTCAAAATGAAATTCAATGCAATCTTGCGAAGTGCTAAATTAAATATTGATATCGATACTGATCAAATATTAAGACAGAGTGGGAAGTAGTGATATGGAAATATAGATACATATAACATTAGTTACAGGAAATACACATAATGTTCAACTTTACATTGTATTCAGATGAAAGGAGAGGTTCACAATTGTTCTGTTTTAAAGCATAAAAGGTCAGGTATCAATATAAACACTGAAACAGGTTTTTCTTGCTGTTCATACTGGCCATCAGAGAGCTTTTGATGGAAGTGAAATCCAGTCTTGTTTTGACTCAAGAGTTGATCTGAAACTAAGGCCTCAGCAGTCTGGGTTAGTCAAATAAAGTCCATTATCCATTAACACCTTGGACAAGCTGAGATTCACACCCGCTTCACACAATTATTGGCCAGCTGTGCGAAGGTAAGAAAGGAGTCAGTGTTCCAACTTCTCTCTCTAGCTCTCCTTTTTCATTCATGACACAACTATTTCTGTCACTTTTCACGTGAACAAACAAATGCAAAACTATGACTGCCTTCCAGGAGAGACTGTCTGTAATCTCTGTATTTAAACGATACTGCACCTCCTCCGCCCCCCTTCTCTGTGACGGTCAGCTTTTCACTGTGCTTTTGAGTGAAGTAGTTTGGAACGACCATAAAAATGTTTGATTTCCATCGTTTTTGCATGAAATAGGGACTGTGGACTTTGCCCCCCATTACTTACATTATAAACACATTGGGAAGGGATCTTTAAATGTCCAGTAAGAACAGGAGGAATGATGACAGCAAGCAAAACCCGTTTCAATCTTCATATGGCCACCTGATTATTCTTTTAAGACAGACTTGAAAAACTGTGAACCAATCCTTCAACAATTATACAAAGGCCGTTTCTATAAATGTATTAGAAATGAATGAATGAATTCAACCAACTGTGGCAACTTTGATTTATGCCTTGCTAACTGTGTTATTTTCTAAAACTATGAATGGGAGCAGTAAATGCACAAAAAAGTGAGAATGCACATAACACCATCTCACCAGTGATTCATCTGTACACTGGAAGACATAGCAAACAAAGTGGCAGCTCCCCCCTTCCACCGTCTCCCTGCAAATGAAGCCAAAGTGATCCACGTGACGAATACCCTGGAGAGAGACGATCAGTGTGTTTTAGGACTCAGAATAGGTTTACAATCACACAGAACCATAAAACAGACACTTTTGTATAGATGCCCAGAGCTTCATACCTGTGAGCAGAAGGAGATTTCCCTGAAACTCTTCTCTATGGCAACTTTCTTAGTGTCTGGACTAACCAAGAAGATCTGCGACCTGCCCACCTACAACACAAAAAAACAAACAAAGACGATGCAGTTAGACTCTTGTATGTTGATTGACATAAGCTTCTACTCTGTAGTGTGTGCTTCTGTGTGTGGTGAGGTTTGTGGTTTAACAGCAATAATGAACCTCACAGACCAGACTAGTTATGAGCCATGTCTTAATTTCTCTCTATCAAATTAGACATCTGGCAGGAAAGTCTGTATCAATTAATTTGTTCCTCAGTGAGCTGGGTTTGATAAACGATTACATGATATAGAAGGAAGCCTAAAATAATTTTTTAGCTCTTTTTACTCATCCTATTTGTCAAATGACACAGTTTGATTTCCTGTCTCAAAAAATACCAATGAATTTAAGGACAGTTCCGCTTTAGGGGTTATCCCATTTAAAACATCATCAGGACATGAGTCACTATCACTCCTAAGCCCTAAGTGGGTGAAACAAGCAAGTGGTTTCATGTCTGTTAAATCTCAAGCTCTGTGACGCGGAGATATTCTCCTCCCCAGAAAAATCCCCCTTCCGCTGTATAAAATATAAATCATATCAATCTTTCAAGAGGACAACTGGGATTTAATATGTCTTCAAAATTGAGGAAAAAAAAGTGATGATGTCACCAGGATGAGGTCATTCTGTCTGTCTGTCCGTGTCAGCAGCAGCAGGATGTATCATCAGTGTCAATGCTATGTCTGTATCTGCTGAGGGGGAAAGCGACAGGCCCTGGTGGTTCCTGTGCCAGTAGTGACCATTTCCTGTTCAGAGCACAAACAGGAAACTCTTGTTGGCAGAAGGTCCCTACGGTCAAGTAAAGGCCAATTAGGAGAGCGTGACTGAGCTCATTTTGAGCAGCAGTCAGCATTTGTGGAGTTGATCTCCCGTGGCCAGAAGACAGCCTACAGGGAGGAGGTGATCGCCCTGGAACAGTGGTGCAAGGATAACCACCTCTCCCTGAACATCTCCAAGACAAAGGTGATCATTGTGGATTACAGGAGGTAGAGGGGCACTAACCCGCCAGTCACCATCAACAGCACAGTGGTGGAAAGGGCGAGTAATTTCAAATATCTGGGAGTCAACATCCACAAGGACCTGACATGGGCTAGCCACACCACCACTGTTGTTAAAAAAAGGCCCAACAGCATCTGTACTGCCTCAGGCGCCTAAACAAATTTGACCTGAGGTCCCAAATCCTCAGGGGCTTCTATCTGGGCACCATAGAGAGCCTGGTGACAGGCTATTTCATCACCTGGTATGGCAGCTGTACCAGAATGGACCGCAAGGCGCTGGGGAGGGTGGTGCACATGGCCCAGCACATGACCGGGTGTGAGCTGCCCAGCATGCAGGAGCTGTACACCAAGCGGTGCCTCAGGAAGTCCCTGAGGGTCATTAAGGACCCAGCTCACCACACCGCAACCTGTTCCCCCTGCTGTGTGCAAGGAGGAGATACAGGACTCCCAAATCACGCACCAGCAGACTGAAGAACAGCTTTTTTCCTCAGGCCATAAGACCCCTTAAAGAGGCCATATTATGTAAAACTTTTTCTGTGCTTGTGCATATGTATATGCATTTCTGATGTGCCAACTAAGATACAAACTGTGAAATAAGACAACCCAGTCAGTTTGGTGTGGGCTGACTTGCTCCATCACATCACATCCATCACATGGGTCAAAGCTAAACTAAGCTAAGTTAAGGGCAAAAAATTTGCACCTATAGCAGGTCTGGACCGGGGGACAGAGCCATTTCTTGCCAACAGACAACTGCTGAGCCCAGGCGAGCTCTGTAGAAGAGACAGCAGAGCCTAAGAGTCCTGCATTGCAGCTGCTGCCTTCTGGAGGAATAAACACCTGATTCTGCTCTGATCCGAAGCAGTTTACTGGCAGAGGTTTTTTACATTTTTGGGATTAAGTGGATTTATCTTCAGTCTTGCTTCTCAACCTAGCCAGAGCTCAGTTAACACCGGAGTCACACACCACCTCCGCTGCTGTCATTAATAATAAACATCCTAAATGCCGGTGAGTTCATATAATTTTAAAGATACACAGACAGTATGTAGATATCTATGTGTATAAACAATAACGTTGCTGCCCCATTTATGCCTTTAGATGACGTTATTTGGAGTGTGGACGGGGTAGCTACAATGTTAGCATAGCTCTGATTCATCTGAACTCCATTAAAAAAAACATGCATTTTAAAAGTTGTTTGTCATCTTGACCTGATAAAGGATGAATTCAGGCTTTTTTAAATCAACATCCGATCCATTTATTGCAATACAGCAGAATCTAAGTTTATTCACACTCAAACCAGCTGTTCTGAACGGGGCTGTTTAGACAGGATGAGAAGGCTGCTGTGGCGCTTGATCCTTGTGGTGTTTTGACCAAAGCATGTCAGATACATTTTATTAAGACCCCAGGGAACTGTGTTCACTTGTGGAAAAGGGGTATAATATGGCCGCTTTAATAAACAACAAACCACGCACAGAAGTGCAATCTAACCATCTGTGCAATATCTGATTAATGATTGTATATGCGCTTTTTATTGTTTTTATAACCTTTATTGCTATTTATATTCTATTTTTTATATTCATGAATTATAGTGTACTTGTAAACAACCAGAGTGACAATGAATCTTGAATCTTGCTCATGCTGAGTCATTAGGGGATGTACATTTTTGTGTCTCTTCTGTTCTCTCTTTTTTGTCCTTTATGAGCAACTGTGTATGAGGACTTAAAATTTAAGGATTCCAAAATTGCACATTCCTGCCTAAAAAGTACCCTTCTTATTTTTGACAAAGACGTCAGATGAACCTTTGTGTGTGAGCTGGCACGATTTAAAATGAGAAGTGTTTGTGATCATCTGAAAAGCAGATGTGCTTTGCAATTTTCTTCTGTATTAAAACCATTCTCATACAGTAGTTTAAACTTTGAATCAAAGTTTTCCAAGCCAATACACTGGGTATAAATATAATGCAAAGATGTTATGTGATGTGGGTATGAACCAGAAGTGGACATCAGGTCATGTGGCATCTGAATCTGTTTAAAATGCCACTAATGTAGAATCATCCTTAACAGAATGATTTTTATGTTAAGAAACTAAATTTTAGGTAGGTTGGTATATTAAAAATTGTTTTAGGGTAATTTCAATATTGCCAAAAAACAGTCATGCTTTTGAGTTCTGCCTCAGCTCTCTTCATATTTCCTGCATTTGCACTAATTGAAATGATCCACCACAAGAATGGTGATCAATTATTCTCCACACTGAAAAACTTGTAGCTCTACAAGCCTACAAGGACTGACATACAAGTACGAAGCATGACACTGCTGCACAACCCAAAACAGATTTTTCATTCTGTGGCTAAAAGGCGACGTCCTGAGGAGGAGCTGTGTGGTTGTCATATCCTACATTTACATTTACTGAAACTAGATCACGCTGAGCAGTACAACAGATATTTACTTTTTATTTGTAATTATTGCTATTGTAGCTTTACTAGGTATAAAAAATCTGAAATATGATACTGTCTAATTAAGATCATGGCTATTGTCTTTTTCACTGAGATAGATCAGCAAGTCCAAAGAGTTATAATATATCAGTATTCCACTACTAAGATGAGGAAAATTAAGCTACATCTATGACTGTTATTTTAAAATCAGTGTAGTATTGAATATGAAATTCTGGCAATGGCAGTCGAGTAAACCTGCTATGTAATGAATGTCCATTTATGAAAATCACCGTGAACAGCATGGTCCTGTTCTCCTGCAGGCTGGTGGGCTGTACTCCTGGTGAGCGGGTGTGTGCATCAGTAGTGTTGGCGTGAGAGATCTCTGGAGAGAGCCCATTCTCATCCAGGGCCTGCAGAGAGGGGAAGCTGGGGTCTCGTTTGAACAGGACGGGGCGATTCCCAGTGGTGGGACTTCCTGCAGCACCATTACCTACGGCAACACTCCCGAGACCATTGGATTGGAAGGCTAACGCCCTCTTCAGCCCACCCACCAATCCCCCGCTACTTCCTCCTTTATCAGTCGTCCCTGAGCCATGCAACTGGCTAAACTTCTCAATGCACTCATCAATAAGGGCGGGAGGGGCTTTCTTGTGAGCAACACTCACACGGCCACAAAACAGCACCTCGAACTTCTTGGCAAAGGCTGTCGGTGACACAGCAGCAGCATGTGCTGCAGAACTTGTCGTTGTGGAAAGAGAAGAAAAGTTGAGGCATGTCTCTGACGGTTCAGTGCCTCCAGACCCTGTTGAAGTTTTGTTGGATGTGGTGTCATTGCTGCGTGCGGAGCTCTTGCCAGCCTGCCTCAGCGTACTGATGATCTCAGGGACCTGGAGAGATAGCGAGAAACAGATAAGAAGTTGTAACCACTGTAATGACATGTCATTTAGCTGGTCAATGTACATTTTTTATTAATTGCCCTAATGGAGATCTATGGAGGAAATGTGAGAGTGTCCATGTGTTATATGACCTCATCCATTTGAGTGTAAGATAAGACCATCAACCTTTAAAACACTGTGCTCAGTTGTTTACTAAGAACGTCAGGCATGACAGGTTGTGACACAACAAGCCTAAAGTAAAAGGAAAGTACACCAGATCTGGGATCTGATCCCACAAACAGAGGAAATTTATCCAAACAAATCAACGCAGCCAGTTAAACTGTTTGTGTTTCCTGCAACATGACAAAAAGACATACGATTGCAACAGATTATCTGAAGTATCTGAAGTTCTACATTTGGGACCAACATATCATATAAATACTTTGAACATACTTCACCCACATGTCCAAAAACATTATCATTGTTATAGGCATGACAATAATCTTCCTAAAACTAGAGCTGCAATGATTAGTCGATTAATCAATCGAAAAAAAATTAATTGGCATTTATTTAGATAATAATAATTTTAGTTATTTTTATGGAAAAATTTCCATATATTTCCAACTTCCAGCTTCTCAAATGCAAAGATTTTGCGCATTTTTCTGTTTTATATAGTTGGAAATTTAGTATCTTTGGGTTTTGGATTGTTGGTTGGACAGAACAAGACGCTTAAAGACATCTTATTTGGTTGTGGAAAATTACACCAGGCATTTATCATCATTATTAATTAATCAAGAAAATAATCTGCAGATTAATCAATAATGAAACTAATCATTCATTGCAACCCTTCATTAAACCTTCATGATCTAAATTTTGGTAGGGAAAACGCTGCAGTAATGAAGAATACATGTAATTTGTACTGGATGGGCTACAACGGTATGGTCATTGGTGTGTTCCTTAAATCATGCTCTAGACACACCTCACAGCTGCATATGACACCTACCTGGGCTTAAAGAGGTACTGCACACTAAAATTTGTTTTTTGAGCTGTAAACTAAATTATATGACTGCACTGTAATGAAACACATCAATGCTGGTGTAAATATTGACATTGACACCAAATTTATAAAAATTCGTATATCATGGTTTGCATTCGCAATACATGGGTTGAAAATGGTTCAACCTGTCATCTGCTGTTTAAAATCAGCCTTGAAAAGGCGGGGCCAATGCTGACGTAGAGTTGACCGTTTGGGAGGTCTCTACATCATGAAATTTATATAAATGGTAGAATGATCACGGCCACGTCCCTCAGCCCCGCACTCATTTTCAAATATATGTTGAGTGAGACAGTTTTCGCTTCATGAGGTAACTGTGGTGCTGGCCTGCTGGAAGAAATCTCTCCATCTGCGACTGTCCGTGGGAGGAAGAGCTGCTGGCACCCACAAAAACAACAGAAATCCTCCTTGCATCTTGCCCTGCAGTTCTTCAACTCTCCGCCTGTTGGATCCTGCATTTACCAGCTGGTAAAATCTTGTTTTAAAATGTTAAATGGCAGTGTAACCAGAACTCCACCGAAACTATCTGTCCTGTCTGTCAGCTAAACCTGTCTGCTGCTCCGCAGCACCCACAGTTTCGGTGGAGCTGCTCCACAGCGGACAGGTCCTGTCAGCTGAACCTGAGCAGAGCTGCAGACCTGCAGGAACAGACAGCTGGAGAGTTGAAGAGCTACAGGACGAAATGCGAAATGACTCCTGGCTCGTGTAAATGTCATTGCACTGTTTGTCTTCCTTTCATTATTATTATGTCACTGAACTACTCCTTCCTCACACAGCTTATGATTAAAATATTATCCAAATGATTTAGCTGTTGTTTTTTACCTAGGCTAGTCTGCAAATAAACAGATATTTAGGGGTTGAATGACGACAGACTAGAACAAACAGACCACAACTCAGGGCTCTCACTCACACAAAAATCCTTCTTTGTAGCCACTCTTTCCATTACTAACACATGATTTCCATGACCATTTAAACAGTCTAACACACGGCTTGTGCCAGTTTTAAAGACATACAAGCAATGGAGACACAGGAGCATGCTGTTTATGCTCCCAGCAGTCATAATGTCACACAAATGTGGCTAAATACACAGCTTCCATTTGTTGTTATTGTAAGTCAACTGAAATCATAAAACCTGGTTTGATAAAAGACACAAATCAGCTTAAGTTTTGTGTGGTACACTTTGAAAGCAGGGGTAGCAGAACAAAGACATGTCTCTAACGAAAGAACTGTTGTGGCTCATTGTCAACCAAAGTGAAAACAACAGTAAAATCCTTGCACCACAAGTTCCTTTTGGGTGCACATCATTATGGTCTGTCTGTCTTTGACTAAATACATCCATACACATAACACTGATGACCCATATTATGTTTCATAAAATACATTCTCGGGTTGGGCAATATGTCAAAATTTTTCAACCAGGTACCAACAACCAACACTTGCCAATATATTCGTGCCAGTGGCTGTGTGGTGCAAGCGCGGGCGTGTGCAGGGGGGGTTCTATTTTGTATGGGCTTCGCCCTCTATGGCTATCGCTTGTGGGTTTATCCCTCGCATGCCCCTGCAGCACTGGGTTTAGCTTTATTCCACACCCACCTGTGTGATGGGCCCCACTCACGGTCTCACTTCGCGTATAAATTGAATTGAGACCGAAGAATGTCTTTGAAGAAAGCAAGCAAGATCCGAGTGTGTCCAGTATGCCAGACCGGCTACATCATAAGCTTTGACCTGCACGGCTGTGAAGCATGCCTGGGACCAGAGCATGCCGGCCTGGCTTTCCCATCATGTCCATACTGCACTCTCCTCCCTCAGGTTGAGAAGCAGTGAAGAGTGGACACTTTCACAGCTGCAGCTGAGGATGCGTGGCCAATACAGGACTCATACCAGGTCGACGAAGCTCTGGACATCCTGGACCCTCTCAATGGGCCGGACTCGGGCAACTCTGCCCCCTCCGTCCATGGATTATGCGGGTCACTCCTACCTTCCCTCCCGCCGGCGGAGGAGCTGGAGCTCAGCAGCAGCTTGTTGGGTGCACCCCAGGGGTCCCTGGGGTCCCTTTCTCCACTTCAAACTCCCTGTCAGCGATAGGCCGTCTCCCAGAGATCATCAACCAGCCACCTATAAAGATATTACAGTACCACTGGTGCAGGAAGCTGCTCCCCCTGGACGAGATGAGTGTGGATTTTCTGGTCCAGATGAGATCCTGTGTAGCCTCGCTTTCCCACCATCAGGAAATATCAAGAGGGGGGCAGCGGCAGAGTGTAGAAACATGAAAGCACCTTTCTCCACCTATGTCCCCATCACCAAAGTCAAAGGTTTCACTGACCTCAGCTTCCCTCCTGTTCCTTCTCTAGAGACCAATCTAATGGCTTATTTCGGTGTGTGACATGCCAACATGGTAGCTGGATGATGGCCGATATTGCCATTCTCTAAGGACCAGCTGACTGCCAGCCTATCGGACCAGGCTCATCAATGCGCCTTCCAGGCAGCAGCAGCCAACAACATCTCCCTGCTGGCTTTCTCGCTGACGAAGTTGGCTGCTCAGACGACAGAGCTGCCTCAGGAACAGGCATTGGAGATCAGCTGCCAGCGCTATCCTCACTCTCTGTGCCTCCATTGCTGTCTCCCAAGCACAGACTGCAGCTTGGCAGGCAATGATACAAAGGAACTTTTGGCTTCAGCAGTCTCCCATCCCTGAGGCATTGAGGAAAGACCTCCTTGAGGTGCCCATCAGCCAGCCTCATCATCACACACATGCTCTCTCTCTTTCTCTCAACCGCACACTCGCTATGCACTGAGCTATCCCTTAGAGGAGCTACACTACTTGTATAACACTATAGTAAGATATTTAAAACCGTACAAAAAAATCACTCCCCCCAAAAAACCGAACAATTGCCATACTCAGTTAGTGATCTTTATTCTACACAGCTGAGACACTATGTGCTGTTGATTCAAACCCTTTTCCTGATGACTGTCAACAATTGTAACATAAACACTGTAAAATAAGGCAGATATACAAGAAACCCCTCTTCCATCTAGCAAAATAATAAACACAGTGAGACAGACTGTATCCTTAAGTATTAAACTGCTCTAAAAGTGGATATACCTATAAAAAGGACGGAAGCGAGCCAAATGTTTTCTTGCAGCAAACATGTAATTTTTTCCTTCTTTTTCATTTTATTTTTTTACTCTGACAAACATAACTAAAGTCTTCTAAACATCAACATTTCCCAGGCTACTACCTACGGCAACTTCCTCCATGTAAATATACTAAAATTCTCAGGAACCCTGCAGACAGAAAAAGACCACAAGGTAAGTATAAATGAGAAGTTACCATTTTTGTTGTCCTATGACTGTGTACCACTGACATATTAAGTTAATTGTGATTGTTAAACTAACTTGGCTATGCAGGGAGACTAGAGCCTTGGATCATCAAATGAACAGTTCTGGGGCTTGTTAGGATTTTGTTTAGGGATGCACCGATGCAACTTTTTCAGTCTCGATACTGATACCTGGACTTTGGGTATTGGCCGATACTGAGTCCCGATCTGATACCAGTGTTTAATTAAGAAGCTGTATGCCTCACTGTGTGGAAGAGACTGGAATCATTCTTTTAGGTTTGACTTAAACATTGCTTTCCTAACCTTGTAAAACAGAATGTAACAAATAAATACATAGATATAAATGTACTGAATTGTTATTTATCAAAATAACGGTATCCGATACCAGATCAGCCCATTGTCACCAATACCTGATCCAGCTATTTGAGTCTAAATCCAATATCAGTATTGGTACACCTCTACTTTTGTTTCTTACTCTTTTGATTGTATTTAATTTAAACAAAAAAAACAAAAAAACAGGACCAAAGACACATAAAAATATATCACATCATCAACATCATCATTATGGACAACAACAACAACATTATAGACATTAACTTAACAGCGTACACATGCTTCTCCTATTGTGGGCCCACTTTGCTACACCACACTGGCAGCGCACCAGACCAAGGAACAAAAAGGAGGAAGTAGACGAGTTAAGCAGAAGCAGTGGGTGAGTCACATCAGTGATGTCATTGATGTGAGATGCCTGAGCAGCTACTAAATCTGCACTCTCATAGACACGTTTTCAGCCGGATCCTGCTGTGTCTTGCCTTGTCATGAGGTATGCTCACTCCTGCTGCTTTTATCAAAACAATACCCAGCTCACTCTGCCACAGTTGGTGCTTTGTTCAACAACTCTAAGCTGTTCTGGGTAAGTGTGTCAGCTAAATGCCCAAAAAGTACAACGGATGGTTAACCTGTCTAACCGGTGAAATTTCTCTTTTCAAAAGATATCCAAAAAAGTGACTGAATACATTCACTCAAGTGCAGTAAATACAATTCTGAGGTACTTTTACTTTACTATTCATTTTCTTGCTATTCTGTATTCCACACCACTGCAATACAGAGGATAATAATGTAATTTTTACTCTACCACATTGACTTGTATTGATATTCTTCAACCAGCTTCAAGATTATAAATTAAAGGCCTTTGCATACCCACACAGGTGTTTTCACTTCAAGCTCATTAGACCTCTGCTCAGGTCGAAGGTATGAAGGTGGGTACTTCTCCCAGACCAGACCAGATTTCACTTCGTGTTCATTACTACATAGAACACATTCATTCCTGGTTGTGACTGAACTTTGATTGGATTTAACCTTTTAACATCCACCGGGTTGCTGGCGACCTGCTTAAGCCAGTTGTAAGCGGCAGCATCACGCAGTAATGAGTCCAAGCAATTGGCACAATTTGGCCAATTGGAGATAATTGGAGAGGTTCTGGGACACCAGTGACACCACAAACTAAAAACTCCCTAGCTCCGATAAGGTTAGGCCTAGAGGTCTGGAATTTTATACAGGTTGACAAGATGTAGAAAGTATATAGTGTTCTGCATAGTTCTGGCATAAAGCATGTCCTAATTATTGTTATTCAAATATGACTCAGTATAAATGAGGACCAAAAACTTTTTTGAGCCTTAATTGAACTAATGTAGTTTTGTTTGTGTTTTAGCCACATGCTAAACAAGCACATTTCCAGAAACTAGATGTCATTTGTCAAATGAAGCCTAATACATGCATCATGGCCTTACAGTTCTTCTGTTAAAAGCTTTTCCATTTGGGTATGCCAAATAGGCGAAAATTCTATAAATAGAGTGGATGTTAAGGGGTTAATTACATTGAATAAAGGACTTTGGCCTTAAATATACATCATAATGTAACATAATGAAAAGGGACGCTGCATTCTTGGTACTTTTACTTTATATACTTTTAAGAACTTTTGCTATTAAAAAATATGTACTTTTACTTAAGTAAGGAAAAGTTAAGTCAGGGGTATTTCTGTCATGTGGTATTGCAACTTTTACTTTTACTAGTAGAGAATGTTTCTTCCATCTCTTAATTCCTGGATGGCTTACTGTTTTCAGTGACATTTTTTTCAATTAGGTGGAAGGTTAGGCCATGGGTCAAAGACTGACTGATTAGTCTAGCACGTGTACACCATTATAATATGGCACTAGTTTTAAGTTGAAGCAGATTCAGATGCAAATTAAAAGTGTCTAAAATGTTCTATTATTAAATTTAAAACAAGGTGCAGTTCACAAAGGTACAGTATGTGCCCTCTGAATGCATTCTAGGATTTAATTTGAAAGTGTTTTTTTCTTTTCTAACATGCTCATGAAGACAATCATTATTACATGTGTTGCTGTTCTGTGGATACTGAGCAACAACAGAAACTTGGCTTGTTGTATAATGAGTGACTGCAGGAACAAAAAAAAAAAAGAAGAAGGAAAATAAACCATGCATTCCTTCTGGTCTAGATGACTATATGGCCTAGTTGGCTTGATGGCCTTTTAGCACATGACAAGCACTCTGCTCCATGTTGCTACCTGACTTAAGTTATAAGCTACTGTCTGCAGATAAAATAAATTAATTTCTCACAAATGGGGAAGTATTAATTACAAGTTCCTTTAATGCTAACAGAATGAAAACAAACGAGTAAAAGAGAAACAAAGAAGACACAGTAATAAAGGAGATACAGGAAAGCTTGAACAACCTGACTTAAGGCGTGCTCAGACACCACATAAGTCTGCCTTTGTGGTATTTTAGCTGTTTACTGACAGAAACAGACAGTGAATAAGTACTGTACTGCACTGACAGTAACAATATGTGTGCCTGTATATGTTTGTGTGTAACTATGTTTTTTAAAACTTACCGAGAACTCAAATGGTTTAACTTATTTTCTTCCAGGTTCATTTGTTTTGCTTCTATATATTTACATTCATTAAATACAGTTACACAACTTGGATAACGGTGAACATTTGTAGCCTCTAGATTTTACTTTGCACTGTTTCTAAGTGCACCTTTAGATTTAGTAGTGGGTTTCATAAACACTAAATGTTTAGTGGCCTCACTCCCAAAGGAAGACTCTGGACCAGGCAGACTGCTAGATAAAGAGACAGACACAGATTTAAACACGATCTGATTTACTGTTCTCCTGGATTGCTTCCATGTTGAATAAAACTTTCCAATAATGGTTACACACATGGAAACAAAATAATATATTACAATCATGTACCATAGTGGGTATTCTATATATAATCTTGAAAGTTTTTTTTAACCTTTCAGGGGGACATTTTTGCTTTTATTTGATAGGTGACAGTGCAGAGAGAGACAGGAAATGTGGGTAACAACAAACATCCGCAGCCAGCATCAAACCGTGTATGACATGTGCCATATAACGACGTTATGTGGCAGACATCTTAACCAGTGGGCTACTGGGATGCCCTGATGACTTTATTTCTAAACATAAAACTTTTTTATGGTGGCCCAAATAAAACTTGAGACTAATCAAATCCCTAAATAACCCTTAAAACTACAAACATGTAGGTACAGTCAGTAAATGATTGGAAAAATATAACAAATTCCTTTACAATAACGAGCAAATTGTATTTCAAGAGGTTATTATTTTGTCATGTTTTAACGTCTTTGAAGCTAGTGAGGCAGGACTATGAAGATCGACATTTTGGAGAAATATTCAGACAGAAGAAAAAAGGCACACTGAAGGCAACAGAAGCATCAATAGATGGAGAGAGACAGAGATTGTGAGTTGTGATCGACCACAAAGTAGGTTGTTGTGGTTTGACAAGTGAGCTGCGCTACGTGTCTACATGAAGTTCAAAAAAGCCAAATATTCAGCCTCTTAATGTCAGCAGATGTATTTGTCTGATCTACTGACAACATATTAAACCATGACACTAAACTTGCTACAACTGAACCATGATTTTTGTATGATGTTACATAAATTACAGTTATTTATTACCCTCATTCTCAATGTCTTGGGTTAGGGTTAGAATTCAGCACACTGTCAATTCAGCTTTTTGTTGAAACCTACATGCTGCTACAGATATACAACAATATTCTTCACCCATCTCCTAACTACCTCTTTAACAACTCATTCACTGCTTCTGATCCTCTCTCTCAACATCATCAATAGACATCATGTTTCTCACCCTCTAGCTTCTAGTGTCCACTTGTTTTTAATCATCCTGGCATGAGAGGGGAGTCTGCTATCTGTCCACTAACAACAGACCTCTCTGTTTTGCCTTCACCCCCCTCTCCATCTACCCCTTCCTCTTCCTTCTGCTTTCTCTACTTGATGCTCTGAAACACTTCAACCAACGGATACATTTAGTACTTGCTCATTCCTCTTCTCTCTCTCTCTTTTGTATCCTTCTGTCTTTAAAGACACAGAACAGCCATGTGGAGAATGCAATTTTGTTATCTTTGTTGTACTAGTCAAACCTTTTCTTATTTCAGCCCACCTACACCAGATTCACTCCCTCTGCACTCCCTCTGTGGCTGATAGCTGTTTCAAAACTGCTCAGCATGATGATGCTATCAGCCACTTCTACTTTCTCATTCAGTCACTCCCTTTTCATAGGAATTACATTTTCAGTTGAAATGCTTGTCTGCATGAATTCATTCCACATGGTGATAAATGGCATGCTAGAGAACAAACAAATAGTCTAAATTGTTTTCTGTTTGTCTCACACCATATTGAGTGTTGACACATTTCTTTGTACAACATCATCATATGTCATCAGTTCTCTGATTTCCTGTTCTAATACTTCCACTTTTTTAGACCTCTTCCTACAACTTCATCCTTTTTTAGAGCCAGTGTACAAAGCTAAAACATCTGATTTGGAGTTGTTGGGGAGTGAAGAGGATTAGCTCCTCAGAGGGCAGCTTTAGCTATAGACACACAGTATCTTGTTCAGTGAAACGTTTACATGAGGCTGATCTGCGACAGGAAGGCAGTTGGACACAGCCTGAGGCTGTGACCCACAGACTTGGCCTTTCACAGAGGAACAACACTGAAAAAGCATGGTGTCTCTCACCGAGCTAGAATTAAAAAGAACTACTGTAGTACTGACCTCGAAAAGAAGGAAGTTACATAAGTGCCACCGGTAAAAGAGAAGCTGCAATTGAGTGCAATAAACAAAATAAACTTTTCAGTGTTTGCTGAAGAGAAAAAAAGGTCAAAGGTGAGGATATCGTATAAAGAGCATAGTCAGTTGCCTCGTCAAAAATGTTAGTGAAATTCCTTTGGACTATTAAAACACAAAACTATTGTACACATTGCTCTACATCCTCCCAGGTTTCTCTACTCTTTGACTTCATTTAGTTTCTCTATTTCTAGACTTTCTGAACTATCTGGTCCCCAACTTACAAGGCTGAGCGACTCCAGTACAGCCATGTGTCCCACATTTATTAAACAGCCGTGAGTTGACATGACAAGAAGTTTACTCTAAAAAGAAAAAAAACACAGCTCTGCAAAATTATAGTTTATATTATAGTTATTATAGTTTATGTTGAAAAGTAACATTGTATCTACAGTATGCAAGACAGTATTATTTCCATTATCCATGTTTAATCAATTATTCACTTGTTGAAAAATTGTGAAAAAAATGGCATTCACAGTTTCTTAAGAGCCCACAGTGATGTCTTTAATTTGCTTTTTTTGTCTGACCAACAGCCCAAAAGCTGTCAAATCACCTTTCAAATATGACAAAGAAAAGCAGCAAATCCTCATATTTGAGAAGCTGAAACTAACTAAAGCTGACAATATTTTGTGTTTTTTGTTTGAAAAATGACAGAACACAACAAAAACTATTATTTGATTATCGAATAATTGCAGATTAATTTTCTGTAAATCAACTAATTGATTAATCAACTCAGCTCTAACTGTATCTACTTTTAACCTCACTTCATGCTTTGTATCAGTGAGTAAATTAGTGAAACATGGACAAAAGATACACCCCAAAAATTTGTCCCATACATGATCTAAATGAATATTCCACTTGTATAAGTCTGAATAAAAATACTAGGTCAAAAATAAGAAGTTACAGGGGAATGCCACTGAAAACCCAGTGACGCACCGGCCAGCTTAGAAAAATCAACAACAACGATGACATGCCAGCTAAAAGTCCCATTTCTGCACTTCCCATGGTCATGTGCCTGCCTTGGTCTTGTGCCTCATGGAGCATAGCCAGATCTCACAGGAGTTCAAAGTTTAGGAGCCATTCAACAGACTAGAAGCCTCACTAAAAGTGAGTGAAGTGCAAAAAAGAGAGAAATGGGGGAAATTAGAGGGGTGGGGGACACAGCAGGAAATGTCACTGAAATGGTGAGCCACAAGAGTCCAACACATTGACATCACTCTATTGAGATTAAGGAGCCACTTCATAGCACAAAGAAAAGCGGGGCAGAGATGACGAATTCATTCAAATGTGATAACAGAGACACAATGTAGGGGCTTGTTGAAAGTGCTGTGCTGAGTCAGACCGAACTCTTTACTGAGAGTAAATCAGGTCAGTAAGGCTCACAGATAATCCCGATTATCTCATCAATCTGAGAGCGCTGAAAGAGACTGGATGGTGGGAATGTTAGGGTTAGGTGTAGCTCTAAGACCGACAGGGTGACAGGTGAGACAAGCAACACTTTCAATGAACAAAGTCAGAGACAAACTGTTAGACAAACAGACATAAAGCAGACTGACACTGACAAGGACACACCGTCAGTTATAAAGACAGGACAGGAAGGTGACTTTGGTCCACTTTACTGTCTTGTTTTTACTACGGTGCAAGGAGTGTGTCACATGAAGAGAGGACAGAAGTCACATAAAAAAGAGGGAGGGAAAAGCATGTGAGACTGAGGGATTACAAGAAGAAGGTATGGCAGAAAGGGGAAAAAGGACATACATTCCCAGCAGTGTGGTCGCTCTTGGACAGTTTGGTTAATCATGAACTCTAATCACTTTTTTTTGTCAAAATCAAAAAGAAGCCTATGGTACTTTCCAAGTTGTGAATCTTTCATTCAAACCAGGTAAATTATACTCATTAACATCGCCACCTTCACAATATTTTTTTCACAATTCTACAAACTGACATAGTAAACTGTATAGCTACCTACACCAGCCACAATTTACATCACAATCATTAATTTGAAAACCAAAAAACAACTGCATATAATGCCACTATGACCTAAGTACAATGCTTTACAGTTGCACATGTGTGAACCATGACAGACAGATCGCTGAAGGGAGAGCTTGAGACATATGACTAACAAGATGTAGAGAAAGACTTGCCTCCTGATCCGGGAGTGAAGGCCAGGCATAAAGACAATGGCTCTGGAGGTGTTATCACCATGACTCACTCATACGCTCACTCATGTACACCTACATTTAGCTTGTGTTTACAATACCTAAGCAGACTGGATCTAGATGTGCTCAGCTTTAAATAAAAGTGTTTGACAGTCAGTGACCCGTCGTTTAACAGAATCAGTGTCTCAAACACTATCTAGTCAAGACAACAGCCATGTTTCATTGATAGGATCATTGTTCCAAAAGCCATGTTGAGCGACACCGTGAGGTGGGAGGAAGAGGAGAGGTTCTCACCTGTATGATGCACTGTGCAGATTACCTGACACAAACTGGACTGTGCAGCTTGTCAGAAAACACAAACTATCAATCTTATGGCTGCAGCTACTGATGACTGTTGATTAATCTGCCAATAACTTCCTCAATTAAACCATTAGTCATTTGTCGATGACTGTCGGAAAATAGTAAAAAATGCCCATAAAATCACCATTAACCCAAGATGATCAATGTGTTCAATTTGCTTCTTTATAGACAAAGATATTCAATTTACTACAGTGGAAAACTAAGAAAACCAGCAAATATTCACATTTGTTGGCCTCTTTTTTTGTTGGTGGTATTTTTATTCAGAAAATGATTTAACCAATTAATCAACTATCAAAATTGTTGCTGATTGTTTGTCAATTGACTGTTTCAGCTGTAATAGACTTCAAAATACATAATCAATACAAAGTTGTAACAACTAGTCAATTAATCCAGTAGTCAACAGAATCAGAGATCAACAGAAAATCAATTGGCAACTATAATTGATTAATCGTTTCAGTAATTTTTTTTAAAAGCAGAAATGTGAAACATATGGTTCCAGCATCTCCAATGGGAAGAGATTCTCTGTTTTATGTAATTGTACACTGAAAATCTTTTTCCCTGTTGGTCGCACAAAACACGACATACGAAGACGTCAACCTTAACAATAATAATCCTTATTTATGGTACATGAAGCACAAATATCCAAGTGCAACCAAAATCTGATCTTCCAACTTCAGCTAAATACAAAGTATAGACATTTTCATCTTAATCCAATGTAAAGGCAATGTACTTAACATAACTATTGTAAACAAGTTAAATCAAATGAAACTGCTGTCTACTGAAGCAGCCCGAATGACCCTGAATATTTACAATCAGCACACCGACCGCAAACATTCAGTGGTGACATTATCCACCCAAAAGCTCTTGACTAGTTATGGTAACTTATACACTTACACTACATCTCTGCCCCCTCTCAGGAAGAAGAGAAGCAGTATATGTTGAAGTTCAATTGATATTTACACTGTAAAACAAACAAAACAAGCACATCTATCTGGCATTAGGACAAGCCTATGAGTCTAGTAGTTAGCTAACGTTAAATAGAGTAATGTTAAGATCATGTTTTATGGTGAAAACTTCATTCTGCGTCAATAATGAACAGGGAAAACGTTACTAGACATGTAATGACTATTCTGCTGGACACTTATAACAGGTCATGTTGTTCGACGACATTAACAACATTTTAGCTAATGTTAATGTTGGCTAACTGCCTCGGTTAACGTTAGCTAACTGCCCACTTAGCATGGCACGCAAACTGAACCAAACGGCACAGACAACAGCTCTTTTTTTAACTTCACTTACATCTTTCTGTTCTTGTTTGACGTTGAACAGGTTGAACCGCTGGAGTCGCGCTTTCATCCCATCCGCCATAAACTTTCCAAAAGCAGCGTCTGAAGGGTCACTCTCCTGAAGCTAGTCTCTGACAAATGTGGGGCACTTCAATATCATTTCATTGGAAAGTTGAGTTTGCTCCCTGAAGCCGAGGAAAAACCACAGTAAAGCGTCAAGCTTGCTAGCACAAAATTACAACACATCCGGTTTATCGTATTTCACGGTAAAATAATCCCAATCGCCTCATATTATATTATTATATCCTTAATACACGGCAGGTTTTTGCTTTTATTTTGGAAGCAAGTCCACCAACTTCCGACTTTATTCCTGGTTGCTTGGCGCTGCTAAATCCGCCAATACGTTGAGGGACTGGGCTGGACACAGTTCCTGTCCCGGGTCAGTCAAACGTTTAGGCGGTAGACTTTGGGGTGGTTTTCACTTCACCGTCGTTACATGATTTAAACTATGTCTATTATCTTCGTTGGTATGGCTGAACATAAACAGCATTTCCTGTCTGCGGGAAGAGCTGACCCAATCAAGCAGGAATGAATGCCCTTGGGATGAACTGCAACTGACAAAGAACTAGAATTGTGACAAATAGCTTCATGCCAAGGCCCCTGAATCCTCATTTGATACAGTTTATCTCAAACTGACCCTTGACAATGTAATAACCTACAGTTGCAATGTTAAGTCCATATCTTAAAGGAAAGGTTCACAGTTTTTCAAGTCTGTCTTAAAACAAATTAACATTGCTGTAATCATTCTTTATGTTCATGTCGGCCATTAGAAGATCCCTTCATAATGCACTACTGATGGGGGCCAAAATCCACAAGCCTCCTTCTTTACAGAAAATATATTTAAAAGTTTATCTGAAGCTAATATGAAGCTTCAGCCGTCCAATTAGTCACATCACTTCCCCCCATTACTTACATGGAAAGTGCATTTAAAGGGGATCTTTTAATAGTCGACATGAACAGGAGGAATGATTACAGCGAGGAAAACCTCTTTCAGAGTTCATATGTACACCTCATTGTTGTTTTAACATAGGTTTGAAAAATTGTGAACCTGTCCTTTAAAATAATAAAACTGTGAAACTAACAGACATATCTCATTTAGCATTTTATTAACCTTTTAATGACCACCACCAGTTTTTAATAGGCCTACCCTCCAAATGAATGATTGATCAAACCTAAACATTGATCAATGGCTGTCAATCATATGGATGGGGAATGGAAAACTGCACTAAATATTTAATAGCAAATAGAAACAATGATATAACCTACAGTAGCTAGTAGTGGAGAATGGAGTATCACATAATCTTTGAAATTATTTCTGAATATGAACCAGTGAGTTAGGATTGCCATTTTTTAGATTAGATTAGATGACAACTTGATTGTCAGTCCTCTGAAAATTTATATCACAATCCAAATCTCTTACAAATGCATGAAATAAATTCTAATATCCTAGTGATTAGTGTAATTAAAAGTTTACAACAAACCCTACAAAGAAATTGTGCGGATATCATAATCACAGGTTGTGATTAGAATAGCTTATTTAATATATAGTTAATATACAAGGTAAATTTGGTGATAATTGACTAGTAATGGTAATAGGAGGCAAATTCTATAACATAACTCACACTAAAGCATTGTGAACTCTGTAACACTTCAGTGGTGACACCCAGTGGTTGCTTTTTTTTTTTTTCAACTAGAGGAGCACGGGAAACCCCACAGACCCTCTGAGACAGTTTCTGTACCCTGACAGAGAAAACAAAGTTCCTCTTTATCTCTGCACTAATGACAAATTTTCTCATAATATTCATTTTTACCACAAACAAATAATGTATGTAACAGACTTCATGTCTTACACCTCTGTTGTGCTCTGCATGGCACTGACAAGAATATACAAACAAATCACTGTATGTTGAGTATTGTTACTAGTCACAATTAAATACATACAGTAAATTAATTCTATCTCAAATACTTTAAATGTCTAATATCTCACATTAAAAACAACTATCCTTTTATTTCACAACATTCAACATATGTTTGATAAGCAGCAAAGCAAATGTCCTCACTCTCAAGGTCTAAAACACTAATTGATCCTCGCAAAGAGAGACATTCACACACACACACACACACACACACACACACACACACACACACTAGTAGTAGTAACAGTATATAGTACAACACTGCCTTTTTTTTTTTTTGCAATATTTGGAGAATTGTGTGTGTTACCTTTTTAAAATTTTCTCTCAAGTGGGAAAGGGGCAATATTCCCTGCACTGCAGCCCTCGTTGCTACTAACTGCCTTGGCCTACAGGAGGGTGTGGACTGCTTACCCCCAGATACACACGTAGTCACCAGCTGCTTTTCTTCACCTACCAGCAATGAGCATTACCAGGACAGTATAACATGCAGAGTCGCCCTGTACTATATGAATACTGCTGTAACTTTTTGCTAAGGATGAACTGGTTCAAATGTGTATATTCTTAAAATCTATATACAGTATAATGTGCTTGTCATGGTACTGTATATTTGAGAAAAGTGTGCCTACACACTTGAATGATTACTGCACATGAAATTGTGAAGTAAGGAAACTGCTCTGAAACTGTACCATCACCTCACCCAGGTGAAAGTAACAATACATTTAGTAACATTCAGTGTGTGTGTGTGATTTTGTGTGTGTGAGTGTGGTTTAGTGTTTCCTGTAGAGAATGTTTATACATCAGAGGGTGTGTGTGGTTTTGGTTTAAGGGCCATGCTTGTTCCTGATTCCCACTCTAGCTTAGTGCAGTTTACATACCTTCTATATGTATAAGAATATTGGCCAAAAAAATCTAATAAACTAAATCAAAAGCAGTCTGAATGATAAATGAGTGTTCAAAGCCCTACAGCAATGCCCAAGGGTTGCATACATAATCAGCATGTGTATGTGTGTGTGTGACAGAGCTAGAGCAACAGGTGGTCAGCCTGACATCATCATCACATTCTTGGAAGGGCTGAAAAGAGAGAGAGAGAGAGAGAGAGAGAACAACAACACCCACACATACGCTATCATACACGCAAACTCCACAACCAGCACATCGCAACAGGCACCGGGCCACAGGAAGTTGTCTCCATAGTAACGTGGTTCTACACCCTGCTCTTTTGAAGCAAGCTCATCTGCTCTACCTCAATTAAAACACACAGTCATCACAACATGTGAACAGTGTGTGTGTGTATATGCTCAGATACAGTTGATCTACATGTGTGCATTTACACCATGTACAGTAAGCCTAGATGCAGTGATATATATATACACACTCAGTTATATTTACAGTACATTACATAGTACATGCTGGCTGTTCATATTCCAACAAAGTATTCTGTCATCTTTGATTCACTTTGATCCCATTTAATATCCTCCACTGTCTCCATCTCCATGATTTGGCCAATTTAAATGTCTCTGGCCTGATTTGGACACCAGCTGCAGCTTTACATTGCACAGAGGACGCCATGTGAGAGGTGAAAGGATTAGAAGTCAGGGATCTGCTAGTCAGCAGAGTGTGAGAATGTGTGTACTGTATGAGGATTTTATTCTTGTCGCTGTTTGCTTGTGTTGTTGAAAAAAAAGAGTAAAGGCACAATGGGCTGCCATATTACCAACACCAGATCCAGTTTCTCCCAGTGAGATGACAGAATAAATACTGGCACGGTCACACCGAATGCTCAGGCAGCTTTCTGTTATTAGATATAAGGAGGAGAGTGGTGCCAAATTGTTTAATCTAAATGCTACAGTTTATCTCTGTCAAACTTTATAAACTGAGATTGTGTTGATGTGCTCATTCTTGAGGTATAGTCACAAGTTTTGAGATGGTTACCCTTGACCTACGAAATATTTTAGTACTTATTTGACCAGTGCAAATGCAATGTGAGCACAGGAGACTGTTTGGAGCTCTTTCAATTATCTGTTGCCTTGTTGTTACCAATGGCGTTTTATAGCTGACAAATCCCGCTAATTTGCATTCAACATAATATGACTAAAACTCTAAAATGATCTGATCTAAACTGTCCTGTTTGTTGAGGCATCAGTTTGAGCTCTACAGAGATTCCCTCATCCTTAAAATATAACTCACCTTTGTAGCTCTGATTCTGACTATGATATTATTTTATAGAGTATACAGTAACTCCTTTTCCATCAAGTGTTTTTTTTATTTATTTCACATACACCTGTATATTGTGGCTACAGCCCGAGACACTAGTGTTTATTCTCATGTCATAATGTGTGAACACATGTACAGCTTTGCACACACACCTACCTTAGTGCTGTCTTGGCTCTGGAAGACGTAGCAGGCACAGTTTGGTGCACCTCTGACCAGGCAGCCAAAGCTGCTGGGCTCCTTGCTGTTGTGAATTAGTTTCGTCACCTGGTGTGGACGGCATTCAAACAGCACTGTATGTCTCAGAGGGTCCAAGACAACCCCCTCGGCCCAAACGGACACACAACGCACCCACGATGCTGACACACATAGAAAAACTGTCTGATTCCGGGTAGGGGGATCCTGCTGTCCTCCTCCTGATCCTGCACACCGCACCTCCTCCCTCTCAGCAGGCCGAGATCTACTAATCTCAGCCACCACCCAGGGCAGCATGGCCATGGTGGTCATGTAGTGGACTGGTAGAGACCCAATTAACGTCAGTTTATATCGTATCTCCTCCTCTACCTCCTCCTCCACCTTTTCCCCCCATGTAGCAGTTGTCTCCCTGGCTGAGGTGAGCTTTTGAGAAGAGGTGAGATGTGAAAGTGATGGAAATGAGTGGTGGTTTGAAGTCAGATTAGGACGGGGTTTGTCAGAGCTCCTTGGCCTGAGGGCTTCACCTCCTCTGGGCTTCACTTCAAAGTAGAGCCCCTCCATGGCTCATGTGGCCAGAGGCAGTTGTCCGCCTCTGCTTTTACCTGCAGAACATCAGTTATTTATAATCCAGATAAGTAACAGGACAGCCACAGGCACATACAGGATCTGTTTAGCTTTTAAGAGTTCAAAAGAAATACACTAAGCTAACATTTATTTTGAGGGGATTTATAATTTTTAAGTTTTTTGCTCCACTTTGCCATTGTTGGAGAATCAGGTCAACATTCCTAGGACACAATGAAGCCCTGTGGTTTGGTAGTCAGAGGGTCATTTAGAGGGTACTACAAAAAATGACCACCTGGTGTTTACCCAGCCATAGACACATGGCTTGACTACTAACCTAGACCTTTACAGTGTCAAGGACACACACACACAAACACATGACGGTTACACTGTGAGGATCATATTTGGCCAGTCATACAGAAAGGAGGGAGGGGTCCAGCTGACCCCTTTAAGCCTACATACAGTAATCAACAGAGGTGGCTTACATTATAATGTCTATCATTACTGACAGATACAGGGATATGCTGTTAGAATTTGTATGTGAAATCAAAGCCGCGGATAAAAGGTTCAAGCGTCAGTGTCGGTAAATAGTTGCCGTAGCGGAACGTGATTAAAATGGTGATAAATGAGAATCATAACGTTCACGTCAATTCATTGAGGAATGAAGTCAAAGCGGCTGCTTACGTACCTCGTGTTTGACCTTGCAACATGAATATATCCCTCAGGGTACATCAGTTGGGACAGTGCAGCTTGAGTCTGTCTGCAGCATTCAAACAGCGCACGGAAGTGAAAATTAGGCTTTATATCCGATGGGTGCAGTCAAGTTCAAGTCCGGTAAAGTTGTAAATATATTCACAGAATTGAACCTCCCGGATCAATAACTCATGAGCGAAACGTTGTTAAAACACAAACGACGCCTAGAATATATATTTCCGACTTTACCGAACTATTTCGCTGGTTTTTATGTTTGTACGCACGGAACAAGTTATTTTTACGCACGACTTACGCACTATTAATATGCGTTATTCCTTGAGTGATAAATAAATTATTTGATCCATATAACATCATTTCATCTCCTCTTCATGTCGGCTTACCTTATCACCGCTCGAACTCCGCGGTCCTGTCCGGTGTGCGCAGCGGTAAGTGTAACCGAGAGAGGTTGTAATGTGTGTCAGAGAAACCACACACAACACACACACACACACACACAGAGGGAGGGGAGGGGAGGGAGAGAGAGAGAGAGAGAGAGAGAGAGAGAGAGAGAGAGAGAGAGAGAGAGAGAGAGAGAGAGAGAGAGAGAGAGAGAGAGAGAGAGAGAGAGAGAGAGAGCGCTCCTCACAGCACTGTCTTCAGTTTGAGTTAAATATAGATGGCAGGGTCGTCTGTACCTCCCTCCTCTCCTCTCTATACTCAGATGGGGCATGACAAGTGCATGCTGCATGCATGCGCTGCTAGAAGATGCCGAGACGACGTCTACGCACGTAGCGTCTATACGGTATACATATATGTGTATGTATATATGTGTGTGTGTGTGTTCCCGCTTTATCCCCATACATTTGTCTCCACTTGCACTGTTAGAAACCGTCATTTATTGAGGAAATGTATATTTGCAGCACAGTATCTTTGAGAAAGAGGCACATCAGGAAATGTGAGGTGCTAGTTACCCATTTCTGGAACTGGCATTCATGATCACTTAAATAACGGGTCTTAGTTGTATATTACACAATGGTGTGAAGAGTCCCTTTAAGTTTTAACTATTCATTTCAAAGAATGAGCAATGGGTGCATTTGAAAGATTTTTGTACAATTTCTCCACTTGGTGGTGCTGTGAGCTTGTAGGCTTGGTCTTTTTACAAACTCCAAAATTACAGTTTTTTCACATCAGGTATTAAATTAAACTTCTATGGAATTCTACTGTCACTTTCAGTGTTATACCTCACTATTAACTGAGATATTGCATATTCAAAGTTTAACAGGAGTCTACAACATACATTAGTTTAAAGTTACAGTATCAGTTTTCATTTACTCTTCATACTCTCTCAGCTCTTCATATTAGCAGCCTTGCAGCTGATGCTGAAGCACAGTTAGTGAGGAATGCATAACTGTTAAATACAGATACAGCAATCTGTGTGTCTATCGCTATTCTAAGGAAGCAGCAATGACTATGGTGGCAGAGTGGTGAACATTTCACTGTTGTGGTGTTAAGATCTCCAGCATTGAGATAAACTGAATCCAAAACATGAAGATGTGATGTGTTGTGACTGCTGGATGTTAAACTGGCACTGGACCCAAAATTAAAGCTCCCAAACAGATGGTTTAACTAACTCAGAGTAGAGGTTAAATGTTTCAATAAAACCTGCAGATTATCAAAATAAAGACTGGAATTCGCTAAAGTATTAAGAAAAGTCATTGTAAACCAAAGAGAAGCCTGAGTTAAATGCAGAATCCCTTATGATGTAATTAAGACATTATATGAAATGTTGGTCAGAGATATAAGTCACAACTGGTCCTGTTTGTGATTGTATGATCAGTTCTACTCCGGCTTCCGCTGCAGCTTATTCTTCTTTGGCTCAAAGAAGTTTTCAATGATGGCATCGACCAAGTCATCCAGTTCCTTCTTCAGGTGCGTCACATCACTGTTACAGAGCCAGAGAGTGTCAGAGAAGAAAACAAAAAGACATAATGAAGTAACAATGTTAAAATAACTGGGGTTTCCTTTTAAAGTTAAGACAGTTGTCAGTGCGGGAAGCTGGCCTGATCTCAGTGGTGACGTACCTGTTACCAGGGGCAGCACAGAGTTCAGTGTAGTATTTGATTTTTGGCTCGGTGCCGCTGGTCCTCATAGTGGCCACGCCCCCGTTAGAGAAGCTAAACGTGATCATCTGACTGGAACTGGAGGTGGGAAGAACCTGCGGACAAGAGGAGAGAGCAATGGATGGACAGAAAGAATTACAACAAAACATAAGAGGAACTTTTGTTAAGACAAAAAATGATTTGACAAAAAATTAACACACACACGTTTGCATACGATACAAAAAAGTGGGTTTTATGTCTAATTAATTTTTTTATATTTTTAACACTACTGAAGTAAGCTGGAAATGGAAGTTTAATTGCATGTCTCCATATATAGTATCAATGCAATTAAATAACCCCAAAACAGTCAGAGTAGAAGTTCAGTTATGAAAGTGGTCTATGGAAAGTTATTTAACAATTCTACAACTTACTATTAAATCCAAAATATTTACAATTTCTTATATGTATAATTACGTATAAGTATAATTTCGTAATTTCAGGTCCCAGCATGAGTAGGTCCAGGGACTTTAGCTGTAGTCATACCCTCTCTTTCTTCCTGTTTCCTATCTCTATCTTCACTATCAACTGTCTAATAAAGGCAAAGAGAGCCCACAAAACACTTAAGTCTGTGTGTCCTTACAGCCTTTTTATCAGGTTGGTTGCTGTCGTAGCCGGTGGTCAAATCTCGTACAGCAGAGATGGAGAATCGCCCACATTTGGTTGGGTATGAGTCCTTCTCACCACTGTAGTTACGCAGGCGCTCAAAGAGACTGCGGATCACATCCTGGTCATGGCAGATGAAGTAAGAGTTCTTACTGATGTGGTAGCCATACCTGAGAATGGAGGAGTAGAGAGAGATGAACACTCTACATCCAAAATTAGCTCTTGATCATCTGAAAAATGTGACGCATAATTTAATAGAATAACAGTTTTAATAAAAGTCAAATTTAATGTAGAACAATGGAAAAGTGTTAAATGAGAACTTAATTATGACCAAAATGTATGAATTTCTGTTCAAATTAGAATAATTAATACTGTTGATGTGAGATTCAAAGGCAGATGAGTACAGTGATTTATATGCAGGTGTGAGTGTGTGTGTCTTACTCTTCAAAGATGGTAGTGAGTTGCTGAGAAAGGCTTGTTTTTTTAGTGGCCAGATAAGAAATCATCTCTCCTGCTATGGCTGCAGCGCTCACCCCGTCCTTGTCCAATACAGAGGGACTACACATATACCCTGCAACATAAACACACACACACACACACACACTTATGCTTGGTATGTTTAAACCTCCAGCTGCTCAAGTCACTTGCCTCTCTTGACAAGAGTGTGCGCAAAGGCATGCCATTCCAATTACAGCATCATAATCATGTTATATGGGAATGCTCTGAACTATGTGATGTTGTATGTGTGTGTTAGACTGAACATCTGTCATATTAACCCCAGACGACCTTTAACCCTGCATGGTGTTTGACTGCAGGCACAGCTCAAAAACTTCAAACAACCAAGACCAAGGTCCTCAGTTGACCAACAACATACAACGTGGTTAGAAAACAGTGTAAACACACTTCTGCTACATGTATTATCAATCTGATGAAGGAGGCTACAAAGAAGTAGTTTCTGAAGAAGTTGAACAGAGCTGCCTTTAGCTCTGGAGAAAAGATTGTTCTACAAAAGGTTATACTGGTTACACTGGTTACATTGACTGGATCCATGACTCCTTGTGTGATTCATTCTATACAGGTAATGCTACTGTTTGAAGATACAATGGAGTGTTTGAAGAACAGAGACAGTTGTTTCAACCATCCCAGTTATTCTGTTGGCAGTGAGATTGTAAATTACTGAGTATGAAAAAAAACTACATGTAAGCTCAGATATGGAGGTGGTGCAGTGTCAAGTATTATGTGATGTACTGTTAGGATAGTTTCAATGATGAGTTTATAGGGACAGGAAAAATAATAAATAAAAAACAAACTGAGTTTTATTTGTATTATTATAAATGCATTACTATTTTTGTTTTGTTTTTTGTTTGTTTTGTTGTGTTGTCTAGTTTTTGTCATGTTTCCTCCATTTGAATGTGCACATTATGGGATATGTTCTTTGTCTCTTTCTATGTACCTTATGTCTCTACCTCTGGGTGTGTCAAAAAATAAAAAAACAAACAAAAAGAAACCTCAACAAATTCATCTCAATCTTTTGATAAAAAAGAAATAATTTTAGTGTTGATTACACTCATTCTCACAATAATGAACTATGATCTAGTGGGGATAAAGCATGTTTTATGTTTTGTTGGCAGAGATATTAAGAGAGACTACAGAAGAAACTGCATATTTTCTATAAAGACATTTTACTATTCTACAGTACATATTCTAATTAAAAAACGTATTTAAATAAAATGGTTTTATTAAAAACAAAATGTTGTATGTAAAGTTTTTTATACAATATATTTTTTGTGCAGCTTGAAGATTTGCTATCTTATTTAATTGGTTGTCCCAATAATATCATAATAAGAAAACTTTAATACTATGACTTTTTCATATAAGCCTAGAGCAAACCCAGAATTTACTACCATGCCGACTCTTCTCAGCCTGTTGACCCACATCAAGCAAGATTTCTTAATGCTATCAGCTCAGTTTAGATCTTGTGAGCTGGCAAAAGAAATTTGTTAACACTCAAATAGTAAGTTTTCCTTTACGTCACCTGATCACAGATAAATTTATATCACATGAATACAGATCGAATTAACTTCCTCAGAACAGCTTCACTATGATCCTACACATGGACAACATAAACTCATGTGTTTGTGTTTGTGTGTGTGTATGTATACCTATGGCCTCCTCAAACGCAAACAGAACAGTCTTGCCCTGGTCCAAAAGGTCTCTGGCTCTGTTCCCCATCCACTTGAACCCTGTCAGTGTTTCCTACACAAACATAAGGTAAAAGAATTAAGATAAAAAATGTTGAAGCAACAGTACAAATAAGTGTGCATTTAATCGTATCACCATCGGCCACATTATTCCCTGCTCTCTTAAAATTAGTATAATTGGAAGTATTTTATGAACCATCTTTGCAAGAGAACCTCATATCTTCTTTCAGCAGATCAGTTTAGCTCTGCCTCTTCAGTAAAAGAACAAAAGAACATTAAAGTATTTTTGGCTGAAAAATCAGTAATTATATTTTTTTATGCAGGTAACACTGTACATTTGAGTTTTAAGGATTTTCTTTTGCATTTTGCTTTTATTTGACAGTCAAGAGTGTCGAGAGAGAAAACTTGGGTAGAGAGTGTGATACGACATGCATCCAACCTAATGGTGGTTATGTGTAATGTGGTGTGATGTTGCGGTTATGTAGTAAGCGTCTTTACCATTTGGCTACCCAGGTAACCCGTGCATTTGAGTTTTAATATTTGTCTATTTAGTATGTTTTGTGTTTTATGCCTTGCTGCACCCAAGCTTCACTTTTGTAACAAACTACAGTCTTCAACTTGATCGTGTTACCTCAAAGTGGAAGCCTTCCTTGAGGGCAATGGCGCGCAGTATCTTGGAAGAGACGGTGCTTGACAGCATGTAGAGGTTTTTCACAGCAGCAGCGTCATAGTTCTGCTGTTTCCAGCAGTGTAACATCCACCAGCCCAGCAACGCTCCCAGCTCATTACCACTGAACACTCGCCACTGTCCACTGACAGAGAGAAAGAGAAATAGACAGAGGTTATGGAAGTTTGAGTGCACAAACAAATATAACCAGAATGCTATTTAACATGATTATAAATCACCACTCTGTGATGTTTAAAGCAATCTCACATTTCCAAGAACAACTCATGAAAATTCCTTTGCAAATGAGGGTGAAATTCTTTCACTGTGGTGCACAAAAAAAAAAACCCACACCTCTCCTGTTTCTCAGCGATGGCCAGTCGATCAGCATCTGGGTCGTTCGCCAACACCGCAGTGGCCCCCTCCCTCTCTGCAAGGGCAAACGACAGTGTCTGCAACACACACACACACACACACACACACACACACACACACACACACACACACACACACACACACACACACACACACACACACACACACACACAATACCTTCAACAATCACACGGCATCTATTGTAGACTGGCTGCATGTTTGTGTGTATGTTCAGTGCGTACCAGGACTCCCTCTCCCTCCTCAGGATTGGGATATTTAACGGTGGGGAATTCAGGGTCTGGATCTTTCTGCTCCTCTACAGCAAGAGGAGGGTGAAGGTCAAAGGCCTTGAAAGCTGACTGGACAAATGCGTGGCCAACACCATGCACAGATGTATGCACGATTTTCACCTCTGAACTCTTGTTTATCTCCCTGTGGAGAATGAAGCCCGGGTCAAAACATTGTTTCTGTTTATCTTTCTATCTACATTTAAACTCTGTAGTGTTGCATGTATGTCCTTGTATGGCCTAAAGCTACATTACAGAACACAGTTTTTTTAATCTAGTTTTACAGCATGCTTTACTCAGCCCTCAGGCATTTCAAATGGTGCATGCTGCTCAGCAGGTCATTAATCTGTGGAGCACCTGTGATGACAGTGTTTCTGGATGGCTTTGAAGTATTGTGTGTGGATGTCCTGATACGGGTCTTTGAGCAAGGGGCTCTTCAGGGCCTCCTCTGTGTTCCAGGACTCAGGCCAAGGCTCCAGGTTCTCCTCTATGGCCTTGGCGATACCTTTGTCATGAGGGGACACAATCTGGGCACCGTTCTCCCAGTACACCTGAGACAGAGACAGAGCAAAAAAAGAAAGACTCTGAAAAGATCTAATGAATCAAACAAGCAAATCAACTCAAAGTTTATAGAGAAGGTCAAAGCAAACATATAACCTGTCAGTCAGATCAGGCTGTGGAGCACTATTAGTTTAATTTTTAAAAACCTTCAGACAAGAATCAGGGCTAGAGTCTGGAATATTTTGCCAAAAAAGAAGGAAAATGATAAGTAGTAGTAAAATGTGTTACCTTGTACCCATTGTCCTGTTTGGGGTTGTGAGAGGCAGTCACCATGATACCAGCACACAGACCAAGGTGGGAAACTGTGAAAGGCTGCAGGAAGAAGGATACACACTCAAAGATCATAGCATACTACCTATAAAATATATTGAGAGCATACAGAAAATAAAACAAATACACAAGTTGATATAACATCAAAACTGATGAGCCTTGTAGTTTGTGGCTGTGGACAAAAAATAAGTTACTCTTAAAAAATGTGATTGTCACAGGGCAAAGTAAAGCGATACGAAATTTTAAAGGTGAACAGGTGTTTGCGACATGAACTCTAATGATCCTGGCATAAAGATTAAATCTTTGACTGGTGTATTCATGTGCAGTATAGACACAAGGTCAGATGAGTGGTCCCCCCTTCAAAGGTCCTGAACCAAGTACCACTCAGTCAATCATATGTGTATTATGCAACATGTAGTATACTAGGGGCAAGTGTGCTTTTTGAATGGAATTTGCCCTGTAGCTTCTGTCCCACTGTCACCTGCTCCACCAGCTGACATGACAGCACACACACTGACTTATTTCAAGAATTGACCCTCCAAATGTAATATTAAGCATGTTTAAAGTGTAATCATAAGCAATTAAATGAAACTTCCATTTTAAGGCCTTGTAAGTTTAACTGTTGCAATGTCCCAAAAAAACAAAAACAAATGAGGAAATAACAGAAGTTCAAGTGGTTACCACAAAGGGTGTGGGCGTGATGTCAGAGAAGAGGTGGACAGGCACTCCTCGGCTGATGAATACGGCTGCAGCCAGGCTGGCGAATCTCTTGCTGCTGCCCCCGCTGGGAGGGTGGGCCCGAGCGTCATACCCAATTACCACCCCTCGTTCCTTAAGGGTCTCAAAACTCTCCTCCAGGTAGTGACAGAAACCCTGTAATGGAGGGAATGATGAGAGTGAAGTGGGGGAATGAGTTCAGAGAAAAGGAGGTGGTTAAAATGCTGTGAAAGATACTTAAAGGGAAAGTTTGGTATAAAATAGTACCCTATTTCCCCATCTTTTTGTGTCTAAGTGACTAAAGGGGACAACAATTTTTGAAACTGGTCCAGTATTGAGCGAGAGCGCTGTAACCAGCAGCCGCAAAACAGGCTGTGATGTAATCTGACTGGCAATAGCTCCCCATCAATGAAAGTGCTTGTTTTTGCCACTGACAGGATCAGATTGTTATTATAAGTATCTGACAACATTATGGAAAGGACCATACAGAAAAATAAAATGTTTTTCTTAACCTTTCACTTGATCTCGTCCGTTTGTTATTGTGTCTAACGAAGTCTCACTCAAGGAGGAGTCTCATTCTGAAATCTTGTGAGATTTGAGTTGTCGAAATCAGCTAAATATTCAGCCATGACTTTGAAAATCTTTTAGATAACACTAAGCTACACTTTCTCTACTCCGACACAACAAGCTCCTCCTGGCACTCCTCTCTCCAACTCTGTCATGGATGAATATTCAGCTGATAAAAAATAAAAACAAGCACTTTGGATGTACATTGATGGGGCACTATTGCCCCAAAGGATTACATTGCAGCCCCTTGCACCAATGGCAGCTGAAGTGCTTTCGCTCAATACTGGACCAATTTTAAATAAGTGTTGTCCCCATTAGTCACTAATACACAAAAAGATGGGAAAATAGGGTCCAGGCTGAAAAACACCGAAGTTTCCCTTTAACAACAACAGGAAGCCAGTGAGAAAAGTGGCTACATTAAGATCCTACAATGATGGTAACAAGGTGACGGCATGTAAGCTATGCAGTCAACCACGAGAGACTGGAGTGTCTTGACTGCTTCAAACAGAAGAGAACAAGATAATGTGTATGTCTGGCTTTACATGTGACCCAATATATAACACTTGTGTTTTTAGTAGTTTATCTATTAACCAACCTGTGTGGTCTGGATGATAGTGAGGTCATTCATACAGGATATGCCGGGGCCCATGGCTGCCCTCAGACCTGCTGTACCAAACTCCATCCTGGAAGAGAAACTTTTCTTCAGAGCCTCCACTGCTCCGTCCTTCACCAGATCCTGCACCATGGACACTGTCTTTGGGTTCTAGGGAGGAAACACACACCCACATATGCATTTTGTAATACACACAAATAAATCTAACGATGTTTACTGTAATGTAGAGTTCATAGATTTTTCCTTAGAGATTATTCAGAAACATAATTTCTAATATGTCTTTTAAAAAGCTATTTTATTTTGTTGCTTTTAAGTTCTTAGTTCTGTTCCATTTGGTTTGTTTTTGTCTTGTATGATATAAGTGTTCAATAAATTTCAATAATTATTGTTTGTGGCTTCAGATTCAGATTTAGGCTGCAATTAACTTAATTATTTTTTACCGATGATTCAGTTAATCTTAAATCTATAAAATGTAATTTTTCGCAGTTTTACTTAAAAATAATGACAAAATTAATGATTAATCAATTAATTTTTTCTGCTCTTATTCAGATTATGCACAGTGTAGAGGAAACGTTTACAGATAATACTTGTTCTTCTGACTTTGATGCAAATTACTTTCTGTACAGTTTCAACACTGGTATCCTTATCAACTATAGTTGTATTTTGTTGTGAATACATGAAGAGTCAATTTTCTAAATGAAGCAAAAACATCACAAAAGAATCAGTTTGGTTACAAATAGCATTCATAAAATACAGTAAGTGGCTCCATATGACACTTCACGATGAAATGGGCCACTCAGGGTCACCGAGGAAGCCTCCCTAACACAATTATCTTAAGACTAATGAATCTAGGCCCCTTTTCCAACGTGACCTGATTGGTGGCATCCCATGTCTCTTTAAGGCCATGAATGACTCTGTTTGTGTTGGTTAGATGGCCAGACACAGTCTTCTTACACATGTGTGTCTGTGCACTTTAGCGTCGTGTGACCGAGCCTTTTCTCTGTGAAATTACTGATCATCAGTTTATCTGTCTGTATGGTGGAAGTATATTGTGCTTTTGATGAGGACAGCAGAAAGTGAAAGGAAATGTGGCACACAAAGCTTTCATATTTGTTTAATGCATTTGCAGCACAGTTTCCTGGAAATAACTGTGATTTTGTAGCGAAAATAGCAAAATAGCACCTTTCTTGAAAGAACTGCTACATTTAAAGTCAAGCAAATATTTATTCATTTCTCATTTATTATTGAAAACTTTTGTTCTTTGTGTAAGTTGACATGTTTTCTTGCCTGTGGACAAATTCCACATTTGTGCATGTCAAGTTGACCTGCTGTGCTCTGAATAACAGACTCTCTCGAGGTTTTCCTCGCTGTAATCATTCCTCCTGTTCATACTGGCTATTAAAAGATCCCTTTCAAATGTGCTTTCAATGTAAGTGAAGGGGGACAAAATCCACAGTGTGTCCACAGTCATTTGCTGCAAAAATGCATTTAAAAGTTTATCTGTAGCTTATATAATGGTTCAGCAGTGTGAGTTAGTCATATCAAATGGATATCTGCCCCATTTACAGTCTTTTTAGAAATTTCAATTTCCCTTGAAAATTGTGTTTCCTCGGACAGTGTTTCCCTGTTGAGCTGTGGTGGAAGTATAGTATAGTATAAAAGACTGTAACGTTGAAAGATATCTACGTGATTTGACTAATTTGGACTACTGAAGCTTCATATTAGCTTCAGATAAACTTTTAAATACATTCTTGCACAGAAGGAGACTTGTGGATTTTGGCCTCCATCACTTACATTGTAAGTGCGTTATGAAGGGATCTTCTAATGGTCAGTATGAACAGGAGGAATAATTATAAAAATGAAAGTTCATTTAGGCACTTATTTAAAATTATGAACACACCCTTTAATTGAACATTGTCTCTTTACAGGAAACGTTTTTGAAATGATCTTGAAATTGAGGTTTTCTGGATTTTAGGGAAATATGGAAAATACAATGATCGTTTACCTCAAATGCCATTAGCAGTGACAGTTAGGGGTGTTTTAACTGCTGTAGCTAAGTCCTATTGTTATAAACACTTAGATTGTATTTTAATAACCACTAGTGGTCACGGATTGATAAAGACTATTTTCTATAACGTCAGGTAATATTTCCTGCTTTTATCTAACTGCCGCACATGAAGCTAGCTCGCTATCTGTCAGCTTACCTTGTCATACTGCAGCCACTGCTTGACAGCCTGGTCCAGCTTGGTGTCACCGGTTTCCATTTCTCTTCTTATCCCGAGTCCAGTTCCTTGTCTCTGGTCACACGAGGTGAATACACTCACCCTGAAAGCCGTTTCCTACATAAAACGGAACACGGAGCTGTGGATGTGAACGTTTGGCTGTCAATGACGTGGGGCGGGGCAACGTAATGCGTCACGTGTTTCTCATCTGTTGCCTTCAGGGGTCGCCGCAAATGTGGTAATAACTAATCTTGGGGGCTTCACTGACGGTTTCTACAAGTAGAGAAAGCGACTGAGAAATAGTGGAAATCTTTTATTGTTCTTCGAAAAGTGACAAAAGTAAGTAACAGCAAGTTTGCGGATGATTTTTACTATGGTGCTAGTGGTAGATAGCCTACGTGCAAGATCACCTTACACGTAGTGATGAAAAGTTGTACATTTACATATTTTTGATGTACTTCAACCTCTCTCTCTCTCTCTCTCTCTCTCTCTCTCTCTCTCTCGATTTTCAATTTTAAGATACTGCATACTTCTGAAATATTATACTTAAAAAAACATGCTACAACTGTACATTTACTTGACAGCTGTAGCCACTTTGCAGATTAAGATATGCAAAGATTTTTCATACAAAATTATGTCTATAAAATATGACGCTTTTCATAATTTAAACTCAGTGGTGGAAAGTAACGAAGTACATTTACAAATACTGTACTTGAGTACAATCTTGAGGTTTGCACTTTACTCGAGTATTTACATTTTTTGCTTCTTTATACTTCCACTCCACTACAGCTTTAGTTACTTTTCAGATGAAGATTTGACACAATGAATAATATAACAAGCTTTTAAAATACAAAATCTTTAACAATGTTAGAAGATGAATCCAGTGGTTTCCAACCTTTTTGGCTTTTGACGCCTTACAAGAAGTAGTGAGCAGTCGGGGTCACATTTCAGATGTCTATGAGTTGTTAACAGCTCCACCAAATAGTGATTTTTCCCTCTAAACTTCTCAAGGTTTCAAGGTGTATAATAATCTAATGATGTCATATATAATAATATATCAGTCAGAGGGACCAAACCACTACTTTTACTGTAATACTTTACATGTTGCACCTAATATTTATGCACTTTTACTTACGTGGGATTTTTCATGCAGGACTTTTACTTGTTATTGAGTATTTTCACATTGTTGTGATGGTAATTTTACTTAAGTAACAGATCTGAATACTTCTTCCACCACTGTTTAAACTACTCAACATGTACTTTACATGTACATTAAAAACACACTGCCAGCTACAGCATGCAGAAGCTGAACATTAATGCATCCAAATAATCCACTCTGAAAGGGCCCATTCTGCATAATGATTGTTTTCTCTCAAAACTTTATGTAAATTGTGCTGATAATACTTTTGTACTTTAACTTAACTTACTTAACTTGCTGTATTTAAAGCTGTGAATACAGGGCTTCTACTTGTGAAGGAGCATTTCCACACTTGTATTGCTTCTCATACTTTAGTAAAATGAAAAATTCTTTCTCCCCCAACCCAATGAAATGACCATATTGGGATAATTATGTCGCAGAGCATTTAGGCCAACATGCAGTTAACTGTATTTTAAATTTTACATATTCAATGCATGTGTTTTCAAAATTATTTGTGGCCTACTGCTGTATGTTTGTGCCCACAGATGAACAAACATGAGGTGTACCCTAGTAAACCAGAGACAGTCCCATGCTGTGATTAGTCCTTTACACACTGAACTTTAACCTGTAACACCAGTGTTCCTGGACAGTGGAAGGAAAACTGACTTAGTTTCCTAACAAGATTAGGTGGCCTCTGAGTTTTTTAAAAAATAATAATGGCATTCATCAGCACAACAACATCAACACGTTGGATCAACTGTGTTCTTCATTTTTTTCAGGTCACATTTATGAAGTAACTAATCAGCAAGACAGCTCACTCGTGGGAGCATTACTTCATCTTCTCTCTCACCTTGAGTAATGAAAGACAGCAATGAATATCAATAACGCTGCAAAATATTCCTGGAGCCTACAGATGATGCACTTGAAAGATGACTAATATTCACGTTGCTTACAACCATACAGGTTTCTCATCAGGTGGAAAAAAGGACATTTAGTGAGTGGAACCAAATGATTTTAATGTACCATCTGCATAAATTATACAACACAGAAAGCAATGTAAATTTCTTGTTGAAATGTTAAAAGTTATCCAGGATACAAATGCAAACGATTTTAAGATAAAGCACACAAACTGATGCCACTGATTTCTCTTCCTGAATCACAGAACTAATAACAAGTGAGACGGAGCAGATTCAAGTTTTATTTTCCTCGGGGGAGACTTCAGGTAACTTGTATTCATGTTGTCAAGGTTATCAGACTATGTACAGCTGAGTTTAGTGGATGGTTAAAACATTACTGTCAGGGCTGCATGCTGTCTGGACACACAAGAACCTTCAGATTTGCATCAAGCATGTATAATGGAGGTATTTACAGTATATTCACATATTTAAATTAAATTTAAATTAGTAAGTGTTGCAGTTCTAAATGGAAAAAAATGATCATATTCCAAGTATTTTTTTTAAAACGCACTCCTCTTTGGTTCCAACAGCAAACAGCAGCAACAACTTTAAAATGTGTTCAGGCACTAGGAGATTCTCCTACTGTACTTCAAAGAGCCGGGTCTGTAGTGACTAATGTGAGGAGATAAATTATAAATGATAAATGACAATTATAAGCTTATTTCATCCACTGCTTTTTAAATAATTAACTGTAAACATTGTAGGTTATAGTAAGAAAACAGTTTCTTTAAGCTCAGTAGCAACGCGAGTCATCTTGTTGTTTAAATGAGATCGTTTAGCACTGTGGAAATTACTGAATAGTCTTAAAAATAATAAAACTAACCTGACTATATGAACTGTTACTTCACCTGTCACTCAAAACATATCAAGGGAAACCTGTGAAGATGTCATGAAGAGATGCCTCTGTGTGAATATGGATCAGCTTTACTGTATGAAACAATATGAACGTCCTGAGACGACAACATGTTTAACACGTCCCTGTCGTGAAAACAAAAATACTCTGGTCATAAAGTTTGCAGCCCTGACAGCCCCTGACACCCACACGTCACACAAACTGATGCTATCTGTTGCGTTTCCTTTGTTTTATAATAAACAGGTTCTCATCAGTTGGGTACATCGGTGCAGCACGTTTTTTTTTGCTAGCCAACATGCGGGCAGCAGCTTTCCTCTTCTTTCTGTTTTCTCCTTCTGGTTTCTTTGACCCCGACCCCTGCATCGCCCCAGTTACAGTCCAGCACAGACCGTCTGGTCTGCTATCTCCGTGTCCCTCTGGAGGAACTTTCTTCGATTTCTTCATCCTCCTTCTCTTATTCTTCTTCTCTGTGTTCTCTCCTCTGCCTCCCCCTCTGGGAAAGTCATCCGCTTCATCCAAAATTAGTTTAGCTTTTGGGAGCTGGTCTCTCGAGGTCGGAACCGGTCTCTTGGGTTTCCACGGTTTCCCTGCACCCGTGCTTTCCTGCTGTTTGTACTTATTGTGCTCATTTGTTTTAGATTTCACAGCAGTAAAGTCATTGTGGTCAGTAAAAAAGATGTGGCTGGGGCTGGGTTTGTAGTTGTTGGGGGTTTGATGAGGTGTATGGTTAGGTTGGTGGTTGTTTTTGTGATGGCTGGTTTTCTGTTTCTTCTTCGGCGGTCCTGGAGTGAGAGGGGCCTGAGAGCTGGCAGGGAGAAAGCCATTTTTCTTCAGGTCTGGGGAAAACAGAAGCAAATACTTTAATGATTTATTTTGTCTTTTGTCTCTCATGCAGGATATTGCTATGGCACTGTGAGCCAGAGGTCAATATTCAACCCAAGTCAGGAAATGTTACAACCCTGCAAATTGCAACATCAAAGATGCTGACTCATAAAACCATATTCAGTCGTAAAGAACACAGGATTTAAGCTTACACACTCAGTGTGTCTAAGCTTTGCTGTAGTATAATTAAATTGGTGCAATCCTGACATATTGCCTTATGTTCTTCATGTTTTATTTAGATTACTTATTGACCGTACGTATGTTTGAATTAATTCATCTTAACAGTAAAAATGATGGATCATGAGTCAACTTTTTGACTATAACCAAAAGGAAAATGTATTCTTTTGTTTTACTATTGTACCAAAGCATGACCCCAAAACCAGCTCATGTTCTTTATCTAACTTTGAATTCAGTGACTTTTAGAACCCACACTGCTAGAAGACCACCGTTTAAAGAGAAGTGATGATGAAAAGACAAACATGTGTGACCTACCTTTAACCTTAATCTTTATCCTGTGTTGTCTGCGGTTGATGTCCTCCACGGTGTCATAATGGTTGATGAATGGGGTGCTGGGATACGTTCCATTAAACATTCTGTGTCGTGTACACGCCTGAAGAAAATACATATATACAGAATTTACATGAAAACACAAGAAATATCATTGATGCGTGGCATCATATTGATGAAAATGTGGACAGAAAAATTAACCACATACACAGAGGTTGAGGATTTTTCGCCATTCCAGACACAAATTCTGTTGAGTGTTTCATGCTTTTCTGAACAACACCAAAGCAGCTAACTTCATCATTTAACCAATTTCAAGGTTCAAATCAGACCAAATATTTGGATGTGAAACATGTTGTTCCCTCCAAAAAGCTCTCTTATCTCCTGCAGAAATAAATAACTTCTAGAGTACAAACAGTGGTGAGAACTGAACTTACTCAACAGTTCGTCCTGCACTCTACCAACAACCCACAGAAGAAATCTTTTCACTTGCGCATGAGTAAAATAACTTCTAATCTATTTCATACTTTGAACAGCTCCTGCTCATATTTTCTGCCATCATTCTGGACTTTATTTTAGTCCAGAGGCCGGATAGATTAAAATAAAATTAAAAAATAAAAGCTACTTACATGGCCAAAGTGACCTTTCTTGGAGCAGTTGTAGCAGTAGGCGGGGGTTCGACCCTGGTCCTCTCCCCGCTGCTTCACTGGAGGACCTGTCTTAGTCTAAATACAGACAGACAAAATTAAAAGAGACTGTTACTAGAAAACCAAACACGTTAAAATTCAGAATCTCTTTCTCTATGAAACCGTCTAAACCTGCAGGATACAATGAAACGTGGTGGTTTAATCTTCTACTTCTCTCCCATCATTCCCATGCTCTCTATTGATACGGGCTGCTGTGTATTGTACGGTGAATATGGGTGCTGATATAAACTGGTGATTACTGGAGCTATAGTTAGAGGCCTGTAATGACCCTGTATGATAAGTAACCGTGTGTGTGCGTGTGTTTGTGTTAGTGTTAGTGTGTGTGTGTGTGTGTGTATATGGGACACGGGGTCCCGTCCCCTATGGGCCAGTGTTCTGAAAGCCTTCCATGCTCCAGCGCCCACAGCAAATATACACTGATAAAGAGAGAGAGAGGAGACAAAGGCACAGTGCATTTACTGCTAATGTTACACACACACACACACACCTAATGCCATTCTCTGAAACACACACAACTGCACACACCTTCACACACATCTAAGGTGCCCCCCTCCTTCCTCTCTCCCCCCCCGATTCTGAGATTACAAATGATTTGCGCCCCACGTCATTTCTTAAACATAGCTTAGCTAACCTCCCTCCTTTTCTTCTCATCTCCCTTCCTCCTGGTTCCCTCTCTCCTCCGTACACACCCCTCCATCCCCCACATCTACCCCTCACACTTGTTTTTTTTTCCCCCTCTCTCTCCCTCTTTTCCGCTTGAGTAGTTTTGCGGCAGAAAGGATGAATGCTATTAGAGCGTCCCGTCATTATCGGGTCAGGCCGGCCGGGCCCATCTCCATCACAAAGGCCAGGAGATCACAGACCTTTTGCGAGTGTGCGCGCGCACACGCACGCACGCACGCACGCACGCACGCACGCACGCACGCACACACACACACACACACACACACACACACACACACACCACACACGCACCCTAAGGAGATCACAGTCCCTGTCTCAAGCCACCCCCCGCCCCCCAACCTCTACCCTTCCTGCCCCTCTTCCCATTCATCTTTCATGTAAATTGGCTGTAGGTCTCCCTCTGTCTCTCCCTCCTTGACCTTGGGCTCGTGTTATCTCAACATACTCTGATCCAGCACATAAGACAGAATGAATGAAAGCACGGGAGAGAGAAAAAAAAAAAGAAGAAGAAGAAATGAAATCCCCTCCTATTCTTCCATCAACCTGTGATAGTTGTCTGAAACCTGGCGTGAATGTGCGTCTGCATGCGTGTGCGTGAGGAGGTGTCTGCCTCATACAATATTAATTAACTGGATGAACCTTCATCCCTCTCTCATTCCTGCTCCGTTTCCATCTCGCGCCTCCTATCGGGAATCTAAATAGCTAAAAGAGTGAGGGCCTGAGGGATCATATCAGTTTGGTGTCTCTTTCTTTTCTTTCTCTCTCAGGGGTTTGGAAAGCAGTCCTAGAGTGTCTGGCTGTGCAGTGAAAGTCAATTCTGCATAGTTGTAGACAGTTTGAGACACCAGTCATCATGTGTGAGGAATTTGCTTCAGCTCAGCATTAAACGTGACACATGTTTCTTTGTTTAATGTCATTCAAATCCAATCTACTAATTCTGATTCACTTAGTGTAGCAGGAAAAGACTCAACAGGTACTTGCTAAGGTCACACATCAACACGAACACTAATTGGATAAATATGGTGACTGTTCCGGAAAGGTCACATTTCTCCTGCACTGTCTGTTTCTGGCTAAATCTGAGCAGAGAAGCAGGCTGTGTAGCTGCAGAGTCAGGCATTATTTTGTATTTACAACTCTTGACTTAATAGTTAAATAGTTTATTTTTGAAACATAACAAGTCATGTAATCATCTAAATGGCGTACTGATTGGTTCGGATTCCATCTCTTCCATCTGATTCTCAGAGGATGTTTTCAAGGTTAATATCTCATGGCATAAACTCAGCTCAATAAACTTATAAATGTAACAAAGTGGGTCTGTTTCAGTGATGACTGACTTGGCCTCACTTTTAATATCACCTGTACTATTGCTGAGGAGCACCTTGTAGTTTGCATATCAGTAATGCTTATGTTGTTTTCTTTGTAGTCACTGTCTCTGATGTACCATGTCTTTACAATGTTTTATTACGTTTTATAAAGGGGAATGCTCAAAACAAACAACTTTATACAACTTTGACTTTGCACGTCTGAAGGCAAAAGTGTTTTTACAGCTGTTTGGAACAGCCACACTCAATAGAGGGGGGAATACTCTGCTATCATAAGGAGAGGTGAGATGCAATAAACATTCAAATGTGGATAACTGTGCACACTTTCTCAAAGGAATTTGTGACGGTGTACTCAGTTGTACTCAGTTGTACATACAAAAACTGTTCACATCCTTCCTACTTTCACGCCTCTGAACATCAGGCCCATTGCTGCATGAAGTGACAGTGCTTGCTGGATTCTTGGGATTCTTACATGGTTTTAAGTAATCAGGCTGAGATTTCTTCATGTCATGTAAATGTGAAACCGTAAATCAGACGAGGGGAGTAGAGAAACATGGTTTCCCCAGGTAGTTTTCTCCCGGAGAATACAGATATCTTGTCCATGTATACGAGTAATCAGGTTTCTAATTTGCTTTTTACAAACACACATGTGCATGACAAAGACTTAAGACAAAGAAAGTAACAGCAGAGTGGCAGAATGAAAGGAGAGATACTTTCATTGAATAATGTGCTCATCAAAAATAAGTCCAAAACTGAAACTTACTAACACAAAGTAGCTAGTAGAAGTCTAAACAAGTTTGCTCCCACTTGAACTTCTCTGTCTAGCTCACAATCTGAAAATGTATGCCGTGTTTTTCCTAATGTCATTTTGGATGAAATTAGATAAATAACTATGTAGAAGTTTTTTCCCCTTTTCCTGAAAGGCCCCAATCTGTTCATTCATAAATTCGCTTGATACCTCCATCATGAGAGGACAGTGAGGCAGTTGGTGTTTAAGTAACAGTCCTCCGAGTGCAGAGACAGCAGGAAAGATCTGAGTCTGATCCACCGCCTGCTGATGTGACATGAGGAGCTTCTGGAGCAGTTTAGAGATACTTTGCCAGTCAGACAAAAAGAGGACTGGAGCTGGGAAGAGGACTGTTGGTTTAGGATGTGTGTGTATGCATGTATGTGTATGTGTATGTGTATGTGTGTGTGTGTGTGTGTGTGTGTATGTGTGTGTGTGTGTGTATAGGACGGTGTTTGAGAAGGTCCTAAGGGCTTCGCTGTGTGGACACAGACAACCAGCCATCCGTGGCCTCTCATGCATGCACACACAGACACATGAGCGCTCTCTCTCTGTCACACACACACACACACACACACACACACACACACACACACAAAACAGTGTTTTCCCACAGTTGTCCCAACACATACACTCTGTCTCTCTCTAAGCCCCGCTCTCCTCTGCTCCTTGCCTTAGCTGCTGGTGGCAAAGCCGTGATAATCCTTCGGCCAACACAAAGCTCAGACTGTTACAGACTACAATCTGAAGGAACACACACACACACAGTTATCAAACACAATCCGAGAAGCAAACAGGCTTGTGTGTGTGTGTGTGTGTGTGTGTAAGAGAAGAGGGGGTGGGATCTGAACAGTAACGGGTGGTGGGAGCGAGGGGGCCAGGGCCAGCGGCGCTGTTTTGCATATGTTATTGCAGCGATGGGGAGAGGTTTGCATATGTTACTGGACCCACAGGGGACCAACTCTGCATGCTTTATCATAGAAAACAGCCTCGCAACACAACACAAGACTACTGGGTTCATACCAAAACAAACAGACCCTTGTAGTGTGTGTGTGTGCAACATGCCAGTATGTACATATTAGGTTAACATGGAGGGTTAATTAGACAGTTATGAATTAGCGAGATGAAATGGCTATAAGGTGAACATCTTCTCAAACAGAGTGCAAAAAAATGAACTGCAGATCATTAATCCTCTTATTGTCTTACCGACATGTGGGGATTTGAACCAACGCTATTTCCAGAATGGTAAAGAAATTAATTATAATGTTTACTTTCACTCATGAAGGATCAAACGTTCTTAGGAGACTGTTTAAGGTGGAGGTGTTCATGTGTGTGGTTAGAAAAGCTACAGAGGAGGAGGAGGAGGAGGAGGAGGAGGAGGAGGATGGGGGGGTGTCCTCCAAAAAACCAGATGTGATTCTGCCCCCTTTGTGTCTGCCAGTTCACAAAGACTCAGACCGAAGCCTTAACCTCGCACCCTGATAGCACTCACGCTCACACACAGTTGAATTCCCAGAGGCTCGTCCTATCTCGTCCCGTCAGTCAGTCAATCAGTCTGAAGACAATCAGCAGGAGTCCTGATTTTCTCTTTAGAGGGAGGGACAGAGAGAGAGAGGGGAAAATGCTCCTGGAATGTAATGATAATGTGATTCAGGGGGTGAACGGCGGCGGGTTGCCACTACTGGAGAAAACCCCCTTTTGGGGCAGCGACTGGAGGTAATCTGGTCACACCGTGGAAGGCGGAACAGAGGATACAAGCTAATCTATTCAAATCAAGTTGTTGAATATCTATTCTGAGCGCCCGCTGCTGAGATCAGTGGCTATTCTCTCGCGCGTTTTATGGGAATACAGTTTATACCCTACAATTAGACAGAGACAACACACGTAGACATAAGGGGCAGACCTTCTATACTGTAGATGGGCTGAGTCTCTTATGCCCTGGTCAGGATGTTAAACCCTGATTCTACATCTCAGCCAATCAATCGCACACAAACACACACACACACACACACACACTTGCAGACACGCACAAAATCGACACCATCCAGCTAAGCGGAAAGGCACAAAGACCTGCGAAGCCTGCAAAACCTCTGATAACGTACAGCACCTGTGTGTATGAGTGAGTGTGTGGACATGTGTGTCCATTCCTATGGTTGTGCATGTACATCCAGCAGTGTATGTGAAAACACCTGTACCAAAGACTAAACACCCACTGCAAGGTCCTCGTCTTCCTGACTGACAGAACGCCACAATCTGTCTGCAACTTTTGATGAGAATCAGTGGAATTTTTAATTTTTATTTACTGGTTTTGCCAGTTTTAAGTTTGTACTAATATTATTAATTAATCATTTTGTCATTGCTACACTCAGTAACCTTTTTTCTACCTGATGTTTTTTCTTGTGTACTCTGTTTACTGTTAAGATTAGTCTGTTTTGGGAGGTCCTTGTGGCTGAGTAGGTAAAATTTATACAGTCTCCGCAATATCCTCTGTTTGATTCTGGTCTTGGATTCTGTCTGTTTTGTGCTGCAGGCCAAATTTCCCCAAAACAGTAAAGAATGAACTGATCTGAGTGTGTTTTTGAGCTGGATATAAAGCTGTTAACTGGTGTATAAGACAAGCGTACATACACCAATTAACTCTTAAACTCTGTCTTAAACTGCCGCACTGCACTTCTCCTTCATTAACTAACCAAATGACCTGCAGGTCTTTACTTTCCGTGCCCTGATGCTACTTGTCTACTTTGGAGACATATGAAAACCATTTCCTTTTAAAAAATGTACCTTCCACCTGCCCCCCCTGTGCCGTCAGTGTCTAAGTCTGAGGGAGAATAGAGAAGCCTTTTGACACGGCAGAGGTGGGAAGACTGGAGTCTGAACCGTACAATGATGAGACAGCAAAAACCGCTTGCTGAATGGATGTGGATTTAAAGGATTTTTTACAGAGCACTCTTTGAATTGAGCACATTCTTCTAAGAGGAGCGAGAGAAAGAGGTCAGCCAGACAGAGGGAAGGACAGGACAAGAAGTGGAATAAAGGTCAAAACTTAAACCCGTAACTTCAAGTTCAGCAGAAAGAGCAAAAGACCTATGGCCAATATTGTTCATTACTATTTGAACTAATTTGTGAGGTATTGATGGTTTCTCAACACAAGTATTTATTACAGTTACACTATACTGTTTTAATGAGAACATCCACACTTTTATAACAGACTTGCTCATTTTTGAATGTCTCTCTTTCACTAACGTGTCTGTGTGTGGTGGTATATATATATATATATATATATATATATAAATAATCGACATTTTCCTATTCACCTCGTACTCCTTGTCACTTGTCTTGTCTATTCACATATTTCTGTGTGTATCTTATGTGGCTTTTGGTGACCCTTTTTTTTCAGCTGCAGCCTTCTTTCTTTTTGCTGTTTTTGTATTAGCTTTTTTAATGTTGTTAGTATACAAGTTGATGCATATAATTAATAAGACTGTTCAATAATGTCATTCAAACTTACTTTCTTTACTTACTTTTATTCTACTTGGACATAGCAGGTTTTATCTGAGGAAGAACATTTGTGGTTGAAACACTGTGATGTTCATGTAGAACAAAAGAAGAACTGAGAACGAGACAAAGCAGCAGCAGATATTTTTAGTCATTTTTGGGCAGATAATTGTTACCCAGCACCTGCTAAAAATGTATGGACATGCATGAGCTTCCTGATAATCAAATCACACTACTGAAAGAGGACAGAGAGATAAAATTTGGTTTTGAGCACAGTAGCAGCACACAAACTATACACCCATCCTGCAGATGTACAGTTACAATAATTAAGTAGAAACAAGAAGATCTTCTCTTAACCATGTGCTGGATCGGAGTGCAGTTCTCTGTTTGACCACTGAAGGGCGCTCTAACTCCACACAGCATGCTGGAAGGGTCCCATTCCTACTGCTGAAGTGAGACTAGGTGAGGTAAGGGGAAAAGATGCACTCAGTCATCATTATTATTAACTTGTATTTAACACAGTGAAAGCTTTAGAAAACGAACACACTCCAATCATTTCTGATGCAACTAAAGGAGGAAAAAAGACTTCCAAACTGATCCAGAGGATGATTACGTTTCGTGCTTTGTAACCTGACATGATGGGGAGGACAAACATTTTCAAATTTATTTCAAATCCAATGCAATTATATTCCCTTTGAATGTAAAGCCAGTTCTGTGTAGAGCACCAGGACTTTACTGAAAGCTACTTTTATGTAACTGGTCTCGTATCATAATTTACAGTGATGCAAAGAATACAAGTCTGCAATGAAACAATTACCCAGTAACCCAATGTACCAGACACTCTCACAAAGATGACCTCGACAAACCACTGAGTCAACCAATAACTATTTAATTTTAGCAAATACACAGATCACTAGCTGTTGGTAGATAGAGAAGAAACTGTCTACACTGCAATGATTATTCGATTAGTTGCAAACTATTAAATTAGTCACCTAATTAACTATTTTGATAATCAGTCATTCTTTACAGTAAAATTTCCAAATTCTCTGATTCTCAAATGTGATTTTTTTTTAGTCCTCTATGACAGTAAACTGAGTGTCTTTGGATTGTGGACGGTGTTTGGGACAAAACAAGACATTTGAGGACGTCGCTTTGGGAAACAGTGATGGACATTTTCACCATTTTCTGACATTTTATAGACCAAAAAACTAATCAATTAATCAAGACAATAATTGACAATTTAATTGATAATGAAAATAATCTTTAGTAGCAGCCCTATTTTATATATTCCTTTAATCAGTCGTTTTTAAAAATAGCAGTACAAATTTCTAACCACTGTTCAAAGCTTATATTATTCAAAAGCATTTTATATATAAAAATAACTTCATTATGTTTTCAAATATGAAAAGTCCTAAAAAAAAAAATCCATCTTTAAAGATTAATAAAGATCAAATGTAACAAAAACAATTTAATTAAACCGTAAACATGTCCAGCAAGTTTCTATGTAACCTCACTTCCTTTAAAACAGTAAAAATCAATCTAATGTCTGACAAAGGATTTCGATCTGGATTTAGTCTTCAAGCTTTTAAAACTATTTCAAGTTCATTTCATTTCATTTCATCATCATCATCATCATCATCTCAGGTTGGTAAGACTACACTGAACGAAAATAAAAAAATCAAAATTTTGGACACATATCTGAACGTTTGATTTTGATATTTAACAGCTATTTTCAAGAATAAAGGTCATATTTGCAACAACTAATTCTTGTTAAACCAAATACAGAGAAAGAAAAAGAAATGAGCCGTTTTGAATTATACAGAGTAAATGTTTTAATTTTTAATTTATGTGCTTAAATTCCACACGGTCAACCTGGAATGGCCAACTGTGTTAATGGGCCATTTTATTATTCTTTCCTATAGGAGTGTAATTGTATTTTCTTTTTTCTGAAAATAAGAGGATTTAAGGGACAAAGTGTCCTAACCTTGGGCTAACAAAGGCATGTGTGAATCAAGCGAAGGAGCTTCTAGACAAAGACAGTGAGACAAAAAAAAAGTATAAAAAGGTAAATCATACTAAATGAAAAGAGAGAAAAAAGGCAGTCAGGTGAGAAAGAGGGACTCCAAATGGAGTTTAAGGAGGGGAGTTAAAACGGCTTCATTTCCGTGTCGAACAAAAAGTTCACAGACTGTTTTTTTCATGATTACCCCGAGAGGCACACACACACACCCACACACACACACCTGTCCCTGGGGAAGAGATCGATACACACACACACACACACTGATACCACCGTGAGGAGAAAATCCGCTCGATACACACACACCACCGTGGGCAGAGGTACCGATCAATAAACACACACATACAGGTGTCACCACTACTATCTAAAGAGAGGCCAATCAATGCTCACACATAGATATACCTGTACCAATCAGCTGCTCAGCACTCAGATTCACTCTCTCTGCTCGCTCTCTTCGCTCCCTTTCACCCTGCTTAATACACTCAACCCCTCCTCGTTTCACTTTCTCTCTCTTTCCCGTTTCTCCTGCATCTCTGACAACAACACACCTCTTCCCCTCTCTGTCTCTCTTCCGTACATAGTCTGTCTCTATGTAGGTCAGTCATGTTGAATCTAATGTGATGTGGCCCCGTCTTGCTCTGATACACCACACACTGCTAACAAAAATATACAAAGAAGGGACAGAAATAACAGCACTTAGAAAGTTTGATTAGGACATTCAGAGTTTTATAAATTCAAAGAAGGAAAATTCCCCACTTCAAATATTGTAGCTGGTTTAAGAAATAAAGCCCTAACTTCCTGCAGCAGCCAGAGGGTGGCGCTCTGGTCTTAACCCAGCACCGCAGGGTCCTGACAACACTAACAGGAGTGGAAAAAAAGTCACTGTGACTGTGTGTGTGTGTGTGTGTGTGTGTGTGTGTGTGTGTGTGTGTGTGTGTGTGTGTGTGTGTGTGTGTGTGTGTGTTGCATGCATGCATGCACGCATTTATGCATGATCTTTACATGCATTAAAGCAGCCTTTGTACAGACAGCAGGTCACTCAACTTGCACTGTGGCCTTTCCTGATCGTTCTCCATCCGTCCGTCTCCCCCCCTCCATCGTACTCCTTCTTCCCTGTCTTCCATTTCTTTCTCTCTCTCTCCTCCGCTACTGCTCAAACCATGTATTCTCTCTCTCTCTCTCTCTCAGTTGTTCTCTTTTCCTGTGTTGTTGGCTGTTTGGTAATAATGAAAGTAGTTATTTTTTCCTTGTTCATCCTTTGTGAAATATTTCTCTTGAAAACACTTTTGAATTCAAAGACAGGTGCGCAGCATAGTGCAAAAACAGTACGTCGATTGACAGAAAATTAATACTGAATTTTAGAAAAATGATGAATCATTTAGAGCCATTTGTACAGCAAAAAGGCCAATCGTTCACTGCTCTGCTTCCAGCTTCTCAAATGTGAGGGTTTGCTGCTTTTCTCTTCTTTTTATAATTGTGAATTTAATCTTAATCTTCAGGCTTTTGATTGATTGTTGGACAAAACAACCAATCTGAAGACATCACCTTGCATGTTAAGAATATGATGCATTTTTCACATTTTTATACAAAATGATTATTTGATTAATCGAAAAGAATTATCAACAGATTAATCCATGATGAAAAAAAAATCAATTGCGGCTCTACGCTACGTTTCTGGGTCCATTTTGCATATGTTATATTTTTGAATCCCTGTGGTTGATTGGCTGAGTACAAACAACATGACATCCCTCTCACATTTGTAGAACAGCTCCAACAGCATTTGAGCACAGAAACATTTTCAGCAAATCATTAAGATAAAAAAAAAAAAAAAAAAAAACGCTGGTGTCCAACTTAAACCTATGGCCTCTCCCTGCAGTCTCCATTTTGCATTCAACAATGAAAAGCAATCCAAAACAGAAGGGGGCATGAAGCAATGCAGTCCTAGACATGTGATTTGTGTACGGGGTGCAGGTGTGATCATAGACAAACCCTGATAACAAAACCGACTGAGCCATATACCCATCTTAGACTGAGGGTAGGAGGCTCACACCTGTTCTTTCGGGCTTTTTATAAAGGCATTCTGGGAAATGGAGGAAAACACTAACAGAAACAGAAGTCTCAAGATGAGGTTGGCTGGAACATGTACATAAAAAAAATTTAAATCACACATTTACACCTACCATTGATATTTAACTATTTTTTCCAATGACATTTTGTATGTACAGTATTCTGTAAGAAAGGTCAACAATTCAGTAAGACAGAGGGAGGGAGGCAGATGGGGTCTGTAGGAAAAGGAGCAACCCCAAGCTGTATGCAAAAAAAGAAGTAAAACCAGGGTGTCTGTGGGCGTAGGTAGGTGGGTGAGTGAAAGAGAAAGAGAGACAGAAAGAGTCGCTGAAGTAAACCTGTTCTTCAAAGCAAAACAGCAAATCTTTTTATATAAATATTACTGTTGTAAAAATGCCTTCAACCTCATTTGAGACAGACAAGCTGAAAATGTTGTGGATAGCTTTTTACTCCATTTACTGCTCTATATATATATTTGTGTGTGTGTGTGTGTGTGTGTGTGTCCATGTGTGTCAGTATCTTACTTTCTCAGTAAATACCCCAGGGCTTTGTGGTCTATACTGTGTGGTTTGGAGGAGTTTGTTAGTTGAGGGCCAGGTGCAGGCAGACAACACATACACTCACGGAAGATAAACGGACCCAGCACACACACGCACACACACGCACACACATGAAGGATAAATGGACCCAGTAGCAGGGAGGTCTGACAGAATGCCTTTTCACACCTGGCTGAGCCCAGCGGAAGGTGACAGAGTCACATCTCCCAAAGCGAACACACACACACACACACACACACACACACACACACACACACACACACACACACACACACACACACACACACACACACACGCACGCACACACCTTCTCACATTGGGGAGTTCAGGGTCATAAGCAGCATCATGAATAAAATGAGGCTGTCTTAAACAGAAGGAGCCCCGTGTATGCATGTGTGTAAGTGTGTTTGTGTGTGAGAGAATGTGTTTGTGTCTGTGCGGGCCCCTAAACCCCATGCCAGTTTGGATCTGTAACGACCTTCTGTTCCCAGTGCTTAAATGGCTTAAATACTTCAATTAGACCTGGGTCACAATCCACCACCCGTTAAAGCACGCCATCACACACAAACATACACACACACACACACACACATACACACACAGAAACACACCAAAATGGTGGTTTCATCATCTTGCGACGTGACCAAAGACTCGTCAGCGTCTTTTCCCTTTGTGAAAGTGAAACTCTACAGTAAAACAGAGCATCCCGTGATAAGACATGAGCAACAATTAAACTCAACTCCCATTTTCTCTGCCTGCGTCTCCCCTGGAACTTCTCTGTCCCGCTCCCTCCTCCTCCTCCCTCCGTCTCTCCCGCCGTGCTACCCTAGCGCTAACGATGCTGCCTTTTCATTAGACAGCCCCTGCTAATTAATCTCCATAGAGGAGAGTGACAGACCTGCCCCAACACACACACACACAAAGTGCACGCCAAGATATATGCAAACACACACTCTTCTTCCCTCTCTCTCACTCCCTCGTCCCGCGTGGCGTTGGCAGCCCATTTCATGCTTTATCACGTCTTTTAATTGACAAACAAGCTGCTCTTTTCTCTTAGGCTGAGGTCTATATCACCCCCTCGCTCAGATGCACACACACACACACACTTAATCATACGCACACACACACACACACACACACACACACACAAGTAAGGAGCCAAGAAAACTAGTTATCTTTTCAGATTTCAGAGACACACACACATAAGCAAATACCTCCCCGCTGACATATGGCCCATGTGACTGTCACACAGTTTTCTACTCTTTGACACGTTTACACACACACACACACACACAAACACACACACACACACACACACACACAGTACCGCGGATGCCACATGTGCACTTAGGTTGAAAATGAAGCAAAAATAAATAGATAAATTTTTAAAAAAGCAAAAAAAGGGTTCCCATCACTCTTGGCACTTCCTTAATCTTTTGTGATGTTTTTTTTCCCGCCATGGTTCACTCATCTGCTACAGGGCAGGGTCAATACCAATCACAACTGACTTATTGATTGTTAGTGATCATGTCACACCTTCGCCTTCACGAAGCTCCTGGAAAAAATACTTTTTTTTTGCGGCAGCAGCAGATTTTTGGAATTTTCACGTAATGCTGAAATACACATTAGCTGTTTTTTGTCATACTGATGAAATCACTGTAAGATACTGCATTAAGCGAAAGGAGAGAGTGAGGTGAGGGTCGTCACACAGGACCCTGATGTGATCAGTGGTCAGAGTTTGGTTTGATAAATGCAGCCTACAAAACTCAGCACATCTATTTTTGGGCTTATCCTTAAGTGGATTTTTTTTAAATTAAAAAGCTCTGTCACTAATCAAAAACATGACCATTCCCAGTGGAGTTGTGTTAATACATTAATATTGTTAGATGTGCAATTGTGAAGACATATTTTGTACAGTAAGATTTAAAATATTTCTAGTCTGATGAGGTACGTTCTGCATGAAGAAGATTTAAGAAGTGTCACCGGCTGTAAGTGGGCCGGCTTGAGTGTGCTGCTGGCTTAGTCGCCCCCTCCAGCACCACCACCTCGTTCTTTTACATTTCTCTGCTTTTAATTGGGAGTCTGGGACAGAACGACGACATCCAGTAGGATTTTGCCAAATGTGACACAGGTTGTGTCCAAACTGTTACTACATTCAATTTGCTATAAGTTTAAATCACTGAGTTTAAAGCACATATAAATCTATGAATGTGATATTATTTTCACATTCAGGATGGCATGACTTAACACGGTTTTCTCTTTTTGCTGTTTAGCTATTTTGTCATGCTAAAAACATATTATATCATGAAAACATATATAAGAATAAAATGTCCTTCGGCCTGTTTGTTACTCTCTGAATAATAAAAGGGCAACAACACTGGAATATATTTAATAGAGTAGGGACTGTTGCCGATATTACTGCAAACTCATATTGTACCTTTCACTTTCTAAATGTGCATACTAAAGTTTCCATGCTGTTAATACATAGTCTTAAAGGAAAATTTCACCACGTTTTATGTGGATGTCCAATCAGTGTTGATGGTAAATGTAGTCAACTGAATCAATTTTCCTGCTTGTGCAGCCTTGGCCTCTCTCTGCTGCATTTCTTCAGCCATATACTCTGGTTTGAATAAATACGGCTGAATATCTGAGTCAGCCAAAACACTGTAAAATGTATCTTCGTCCATAACATCCTCTGCACATATTTTTGGATGCTGGAATGTTGGAAACTTGGCTAGTTTGCAATACAAGCAAAGAGAACCAGAAGTTTTGTTTTTGAACAGCATCTATAGAACGCCCCCTGGCTTCCCAGAGATGGAGAGTAGAAATCCAAGCTGAAATAGCCTGTAGTTCTTCGTTGCCCCCGACTACATGACTGTACACGTCAAATGATGGCGTTGGTGCCGGAAGAACAACAGATTTTGCAGCTGTGCCCCAGAAACACAGAGAACATCAACAACAACTGCAGGCATTTTTCACACTACAGTATATCCCTAATTCAGATAGGTAAAGATAAGGTTGAAAAGTGGCTAAATGGTCCTTTAAGAATTTGCACAAGGGCCCTAGCACATCCATTAAGACATATGAAGGCTTATTTACAGTCTTGATCAATACTGGTCAGTGATAGCCTTGATGATAAACGTCCCCACTGGATCTTTTTGTGATAACAAGTATGAAGCAATATAAGTCACAAAATGACTTTTTAATGAATAAGCCAAAGGTTCAACAGTGACAGAGCTCATAATACTTCATGACAACACTTCATCCAATAGGTGCATCTTCATCAACTACTATTATGAAAAAGCCAATGCTTGATCTCGACTTGTGGCTAGACATGGTTTCCAAAATCCTCGGAGCTGTGGATTTTCAGTGGTGATTTTGTCTAAATGCTTAGCATGGAGGACTGACAGTTTTGCTTTTGTGACATGACACTCACCGTGATGTGGTACTGTCTCCAGATCTCTGGACAAGCCTGAGGAAAGAAAAAAAGACTCTGTTATAGAGTACAGTCTTCAAATACATACACTGAACCACGTGCACAAACACACAGCTCTGTATAGAGCACATGAAAAGAAAAAAAAGGCTTAACAAGAAGGAAATAAAAATGCCAAATAATAACTTGTTGTGTGTGTGGGATACTGCAGCAGAGACACAATAAGAAAGAAACATTTAGGTAATGCTGGGAAAACAGGAGGAGAGACAGATGAGAAGTGAAGTAGCAGCAGATGCTTATGAATAGACAGACCAGAGAGAACTGAAAGAGGGCCAAAAGGAAACTGAAACACAGGCCATGGTGTCCTCTGCTTGCCTGCCTGACTCTTTAAGTCTCTCCTTCTGTCTGTCACTGAACCTTTATCACCCTGATTTCTCAGCAGCAGCCTGTTCTCCCCGCCATGCGTCTCCCTGCAGTCAGTCACTCAAACAGTCAGTAAGTAAGGCAGTCAGTCGTTTTGTCCCGGTGTGGCTAAAGCATTATCTCCGGGGCTTCGCCACGCTGTTCCTTAAGCGTTCCGACATCCTTTCCCAACCGCCGCCACTTCCCACTGGGAAATTGAAAATGCCGCAGTCGCCGCAGGCAACAAGATTTATCTACTTACACACCTACTGAGTGAGAGAGACACAGAGAGGAAGAATAAGAGAGAAGGGAAGGAAAGATTTAAGCCTCTGTGAAGGAGGCTATGTGTTTAGTTTTCTCTTTCGTACACTAAACTAGTTCCTATACATATTTGCAGCACATGCAAATTCTTGTGACATTAAAAAGTGACTATTTAGCTCAAAGTGCTTGTTCAAATCCTGACCTTTACAGTAAAGAGCTGTAGGCAGTTAAAGCTAAATCTGGACTGTTTAGATTTGAATACAGAGATAGACAAATATGAATTTTCGACAGCTGTATCTTCCTCCACCTCTCATCTAGCTTTCTTTTCTTTAACAGCTCCCCCTCACCCACCCACACTCGCTCCCTCCCGTTTGCTCGCTCCCTCCAGACCGCCGGGGTAGTGTGTTGTTGTCGAGGGCGACAGGCGAGGCGAGCGACACACTCGCGCTCCGTCAACCGTCTGTCTTTAATGAGAGACACAGAAAGGCCCAGGGGACAGAGACCTGACTCTCTTTCTCTCTCTTACACACACACACACACACACACACACACACACACACACACACACACACACACACACATATATATATATAATTTGAGTCTAAGAAAATAAAAAAAAGTTGCGCGTTCCAAGAAAAGGGTAATTACAATATCACACGACTTTGCACCTTTGTTTGCTTTTGAAAACAATATGCAAGAGAGAGAGGACGAACGAGATGAAAATGAAGATCTGGGGGAGGAGGTGAGGAGAAAAAAAAGGGTGATAGAGTCAGAGAGAGAGAGAGAGAGGGAAAGAAAGAAGAGAAGAAAATGGGCTGTGTGTGTCCTGGTCTCCCCTCTCCCTCTGGTGTTCACCTGGTTACTCATCCATTACACAGAGCACAGTACATGACTGACTGACGGAGAGCAAGTGAGGGAGAGTGAGAGAGAAAGAGAGAGAGAGATCGAGGTAGGGGAGACACAGACGGGCTCTTACATACACACAGCGTTCTCCATTCTATGGCATTAGTGTAAATGGGCAAGGTAATGAACGTTGCGGTGGGATAATTGTCATTGATGGTCATTAGATTCACCCTTCAGTGCCAACATACATACACACACACACACACATATACACATACAGACCCACAGCTGGAATATGCAGCATGGCAGAGACATAACTAAGCTGTAATTGCTGAAGTGTATCAATTAATGTGAACAGCAGCGTGTGCTGACCCCTGGTCACTCATTATTACTGAGAGAGAAAGTGGGGGAAAAAGGGGGAAAGAGGGGGGGGGGGGAGAGGGAGAAAGGGGGAGAGACGGGGTGATGGAGAGGAAATAAAAGTAGGGTGCATACAGTATACTTCTGTTGTAAAGGTGGCTGGTGCTTCATCATGTTTACATTAAGCATTAATTGTTCTTTGTTCTGACTACAAGCCCCACACATCCTCTGTGGTGATTTTGCTGTGGCTATTCATACAGTAGTATAAAGCTGATTGAATTCAAAGCTTTACTGTGCAATACTTCATTTCCTCCTATTTGTCTTCATATCTTGATCGTCTAATTCATGTCTTTACTCATTTATCTTTGTTCCTGTGATAAATTGTATTTTTTATCGTTATAATTGCCTTTTAATCTCAGGAAGGACAAAAAGTTTCATCACATTACCCATGTGTACTTGGATCACATAGGACAGAGTGTTTTATTTGGTCTAGTTACATGGTGTCGGATTCTCTTATTTTTGGCCAAAAGTATGTGGACACACACACACACTCAGTCTCAGATTGTTCTTAATGGTTTGAGCTCAGCTCCAAAGTTCCAATTATGGGAATTATTAATGCTACAGTATACAATGATAATTCTAAACAATATAACACTTTTCCAACTTTGCATAAACTGAGGTTCATAAAAAATGGTTTCCAGGTTTGATGTTAAAAAACTTGATAAGCCTGAAGAGAAGCTCTTGACCAACTCTCACCATCTGTGAGCCAGACCTTATTACCTAACATCAGTGCCTTTTCAGAAGTGTGGCAGTTGTTAAAGCAGTATATACATTTCAAAAAACACACATGGATATAATGTTCGGGTCTACGTTCATGTAATATTTTTGAGTGTCCACATACTTTTGGCCATGTATTGTATTCCCCTGATGAAAGTGAGCTTCGGTTTATTTCTAAACGCCTGCACTGGACTCAAATGTGCGGATCCTTCTTCTCTTATTAATTCCAACCTATTTTGATGAGTACTGTGTAGCCTGTGAGGAACAAACAAAAACATGAAGCTATACTCACGTCAAAGAAGTGACCCGTCATGCTGCAGCGATGACACCGTTTGTGCCAGTACGCCCTCTCGCTGCAGGAATCATACAGGTGACCAGGCATCCCGCAGTTGTTGCAGTGTTTATTGGGACATGCGCTGACCACGTGGCCTGTGGTGCCACAAAGGAAGCAGGGAGACAACTTCTGTAGACACACACACACACACACATATATACAGACATAACCCAGTTAGCAGTTGTGCATACTTGTGCCCATCAGTGTGTCTAAGCTGTACATGCTAGTGTGCACTGAGTGGAACTGACTTTGGGCTCGGGGCAGTTTTTGGAGAGATGTCCGTGCTTGTTGCAGTTTCTACATTGGACGTTCTTGCCGGTATAGTATCTGTTTGAAACTCGCTGCACCGCTATCCTGGAACCTTTGTCTTTGTTGAAGATCTGAGCCTGAAACACAGACAGTCAATACATCATTAGCTTCATGTTAGTGGTGTTAGCCTCAATGGACTAACCTGGAAATTTTGTACACACGAAACACAAGGTTCAATTCTCAATTATCAAGTCTATTAAAAATTTGAGAAATGTTATTTTCTAACTATTTGTGACAAACAAAGACATAGATTCAACCTAGAATAAAGCACAAGTGGCACCAGACTCTTTTTAAGAATAATGCATTACCTATAATATATTACATTGGCTCAATATCTTCATAATGAGCCAGTACTTATTAACCAAGCATTTGCACCGTGCCAATCTGAGAAATACTCTTCATTTATAAATTTACAAATGTTGTGTTCCCACCTGTTTTTCAGAAAATACCCATAATTAAGACCATTAACAGAAATAAATATAGATAAATAGAAATAAATACTCTAAAGCTTCTATTTGCCACATACCTCCTTGTCCTTATCAGAGACCAACCAGGTACCATCTTGATCTTTTTCTTCAGCATCTGGACAGAAAAAAAGCATTTTGAAATGAAGTAACTTACGATACTGCTCATTTGTGTTCATTTGTGCACAAGTTTTACTTTCCCCTACAACAGCATGTGATTTTGATTGTGATTATTTTCATGTTTTCCAAGATTTTGCTTTCCTGATAAGGCTAAATGATTCTTATTAACCACACACAACAATATAATTAAAGAAAAAAACAGACAGCTCGAAATGGGAAGAAACAGATCAGGGATGCACTCAAAAGTGTTGCTAAATATCACGAATTTCTGCTTATAGCAGCTTAAATCTGCAGATAATGACAGTGGTCTTTGCTTTCACCAGTTATTTAAACAATATGACAAGAATTGGAACCAAGATTAGATAAGAAACAAACAAGATCGCTAAACATCGGAGCCAGAATTGATGTAAAAAAAAAAAATACATCAACCCTGTTAAGAACTCCAAAGCCTGAGGAGTGAGTTTAGTTTCCTGTAAGTGTAGGACGCACACATACACATACTGAAACTGACACAGTGGCAGCCCTGCACATCTGTATGAGACTGGCACTAACAGCGCCCTGAGGGAGACCACTGTATTCTCCTCAGGCCCACAGAACTGTAACTGACATCCAGAAATCGTAACGTAAACACACACACACACACACACACACACACACACACACACACACACACACACACACACACAGAAACTCACAGACACAGAAACACACAGACACGTGTACTCAGCATAAATTATGTGCTGATAGCAATGACCCACACAGGCTCGCATGCTTTCACAAACACATACAGACACACCCACACATCGACCCCTGCGATTAGCTGGTTGACAGTCTTTAGCCTTTGGACAAACACGCAGCCTTGAGCCATAATCAAATATTACACTCTCCTTTCCACCTCTTTCTTTCTTCCTTTTTCTGACTCTCTCTACTCAGCCCCTTATCGCTATTCTGTTCAGCCCTCCTTCCTTTGCTTTCGCTCGCTCTCTCCTTGTTGTTTTCTACCCCCCCCCCCCCCCCTTTCTCCTCCCCGCTGCAGAGGGAGGTTATCACCTCTCTTCCCTGTCAAACAAATTAAAATGGCTGCTGTTTGGATGGGGCTTCTTTCTGCCACGACCTTCACCTCGAAAAACACACGCGCGCACAAGTACAAGCAACTCAATGTCGTTCAAATTTAGGTGAATTCTACGTTTTATCGTCACTTAAGGGTCCTCGTGTTGGGGAGATAAAAACCTATGAATTCTCTTTTGAGCCAAAACAATGACTGTTTTTTTTTTGGTTGCTGAAAAGTTTACATTTTGGAGGTGCTTATCTGAGCTTTTCAAAGATTTTGGACTGTAACATCAGTATCTACACTGCTGACAAAAGCTGAAAATCAGAGCACCAAGACTTGAATTCATTATGTGATCAGGTAATACTTTAAGTTTTAAGTTCATCAATCTGTGACTAATGGTGTTGAGCTCATAGTGTGTGAGTCATTTTAAAGGGTATTTTCCCTTTATGGTTTACATCAATTCGAAGCAGTCACATTTTCTCCTGGCTTTGGAAATGAGTGAGTGGTGATTAAGTCAGTAGGATTATTACATTTGGCACATATCTACTGTAAACTAGAGTAAAACTACAGATAATAGTTGAGCAAGGTGCTTTGGTAAGTTCGCCTACATTTTTAAGCACTTTTAAATTGGTGTTTTGTGTCCTTATTATCAGTAGATCACTTCCCTGAGTGATCCACCTCACTGAGGCTTACATACAAGACTTAAAATTTACTGCATGGTGTCAGATCAGTGCACCACAGTGTGGTGTCTCACACTGTCACGCTAGAGTTATTCTAGTGTAGTCGGTTTTGGTTGGTGTAGTAGAGAAGTGAACTGGGAACCTCTGTAGCGCTCACCTACTGTGGGCAATCTGGGGGGCCTCGGCGTGACGTGTGTGTGTGTGTGTGTGTGTGTGTGTGTGTGTGTGTGTGTGTGTGTGTGTGTGTGCGTGTGTCCGTGCACGAGTAGTTGGTGTTACACAACATCCAGCACCCAGTCAATGGGCTGCTTGAAAAAAGACTGTGGTGAAAGGTGTGTATGTGTGTGTAGAACTGCGTCTGTGTGTGTGTGTGTGTGTGTGTGTGTGTGTGTGTGTGTGTGGCGTTAGTGACTCAACGAAAGTCATTCCCAAAGCGTCTCCCGGGGGGACTCCCCAAATAAAGAGCAGGAAGCTTTCCCTTAATCTAAGGGCCCCCCATCTCACCAACACACACACGGATAAAGGGTGAAGCTCTTTGTCACGGCCGAGGAATCAAACACATGGGTTGGGGGGGGGGGGGGGGGGGGGGGGGGGGGGGGGGGGGGGGGTGTTGGAGGAGGAAGAAGATGGAGGAGGAAAAGAGGAAAGGGTGAGGGGGGGGAGGGGGGCGGCTGTTGTCTGTACACTGGGTGAAAATATGCTAATCAACCTTGAGGCCCCGTTCAAAACCAAAACCATCAGAGCTGCTCGCTCCATCGTGGCCCAACAGATCTGAAGGAGTCTGGAGCTGAATAAGCAGATGGCAGCGGCTTCACCGAGCAGCTGTACGGACTCGAGAGAGGCCTCCGCCATGTTGACTGCAACTGTTCAATTTGACTAGATCTAATGCCGAAGTGCTCCTTACAGCCATCTTAGAGGTCTAAGTCCAAAGATCCTATAAAAAAAAAAAAAAAACGTATGGGTGGATAATGACATGACAGGTCTGAGGGACATCAGAGTCTCAAATGGTGCTCATGTGCATTCAATAAAACTAACTGTGTGAAAACTGACCTGTGAGAAAATTAACCACAGCACCCCATTTACGGCAAGTTGTATGATTTCGATTCTACGGGACAACTCTTACATTATCACATCACTGCCCCGTCGAGGGAAATTCAACACAATGGCGTGGAAGAGGGGGAGACAAGGAAACAGAGGGAGGGAAGGATCAGGGGAGAGAAGGCGACAGATGCTACCTGTCTGTCTCATAGGTACCCTGATTACTAGAAGAAGATGAGGAGGAGAGGGGAGGAGGCTGTGCACCAGTTCATCAGAGCCGGCAGAACAGAACAAAACAGAGGAATTGTGTGTGTGTGTGTGTGTGTGTGTGTGTGTGTGTGTGTGTGTGAATGCTTTGAATCTGTCCCTTCTACCAGTGAGAACAGAACGGAAGTGTACGTGTGGCTAATGAACCATGAACACCCGGCTCTCCTGGGGTGACACACACACACACATACATAAATAGACACACACACACACACACACACACACACACTCAGTGGTACGGAATATTAGGGGACCATCCCTCACACGGGACAGGGTGGTTTGAGTCTGATAACCAAAAGGACAAGCCTGAGAACGTCAAGACACACACCCATCCTTCAATGGGGCGGTCTCTCCTAACAACCACCCTCGAATGTAACTATTAACCAGTGTCCTCTGATGAGTGTGTGTGCATGTGTATGTGTATGTGTGTGTCATCTACAAGCTGTTCTCCCCTCCGTCACAGAAACATCAAAGCCTTAAACTGGCCCGCCTTGCCCCTATCGCTCTTTCCCTGTCCCAACACTTAAACAGGCATCCCAAACCAGCCCGCCCATTGTACCACAGTGTTGACTGGGCCCATTAACACACCAACCAGTGCACACACACACACACACAAAAAAATGGGGAGTGAAAGAGGGGCCTTGCCCCCTAAATGGAGGTTATGTTTGATACTGAAGCGACAGGGCCGGATTAGCAACACTATACATGACAATGGTGAGGGTGGGCGGGAGTGTGCAGGCTGTGTGTGTGTGTGTGTGTGTGTGTGTATGTCCGTGTATGCACATAAAAAAAAGTGCTTCCTTTGTGACATCACCCTTGCCCTACAGCCTTGCCCTCTGCAAGGTTAAATACAGCGAAAGGTTGGCTATGTCAGACGCACACGCAGACACACGCACAGACGCACACATGCCCGTAGATTTCCTCCATTCTTTTGTGTGACAGAAAAGTCTGGCAAAGGGTGTAAAACACAATAGCAAAGAGAGCAGGAGAACAAGTGAGATGAACAAGAGCAGTGAGAGGAAGAGGAGGGGGATGGGGGGGGGGGGGGGGGTGAGGATGATGAAAATGCATGGGTATGGGCCATGGAGCACATTACAACACAACAAAAGAGAAGCTGGCTGAGTGTCAAGCCCACAGGACAACAAACAGCATCCAGGTAGAACAGGACAAAGTGTTTCATAGAAGAAATAAAGGTGAAAGGCAGCGCAGGAATGGGAGCAAATTAGGTAAAGAAGATGAAATGATATGCAGAACCAGAAGGAGACAGACACTGTCTATGTGTGTGTGTGTGTGTGTGTGTGTGTGAGAGTGTGTGTAGATGTTTGCCATGCAGGGAATAGATCAATAGCTGTACAGGCCGATTATAGATTAAAGCAGCAGATTTCATTTGGCTTCATTTCATGCTCTTTCTTTGCCCATCTCCACTGATCTCTCTGTTAGACGGAGGATGAGAGAGAAAGAGCCTCAACAGAAAAGTCAAGTCAAAAATCAGTCAAGTCAATTTCCAGTTTAAGTCAAATCTGCAGGTCGCCAGATACGCTTCATTTACGAAAAGGGTATAGATCAACTGTCATGTGGGAAAACACTTTTTGCTAATATTTGTTTTTAGGAGGAGAGCTGAGGGCTTAATGTATATAAAAAAATTTAACATGAGGTATTTAAAGTCCTCTAGAGTCTAAAGTCTTCAAGAGTTCTGCACAGGCCTGAAACTGAGACCAGAACTTTAAGACCCAACCCAGCTGAACACACTCTCTACTACTGTGTCTCTAACCCTCTTCCCACATTGCATCTACTTGCAACACAAACCATGCAAGGAGCCATATTTATTTGACATTATGAAAAGAATGACATCAAATCACATACAACTGAAAAAAAAAAAAAATCAAGGATAACGTACTAACTAGTCTTATTTCCATCGTGGTCCTCGATATAAAGGCAGCAAAGATGGGAGTACATTTGACAAGTGACATCATACTACCAACAAAACCAACACAACTGATCATCATCATTAATCAAACATACAAAAAATTAACTATGAAAATTACAAACAAATTATGACACGGATGGTAAGCTTTCATTTCCAAGTTTTTCACATAATTTGACCTAAAATTGCAGTGGTTGCCTCTTATTTTAATGCACCCTCCAATTCCTGGCACCACAGGAACCAACATCAACATAAAGGGCCAAGTACCCATATTGTTAATGAACCATGAAAAGGACAAACAAGAGAGAGAAAGACACTGATTTCTTAATAAATTGAAAATACCTACACCTAAACCCAGCCAAAGCCTGAATTTTTAACAACATCTGGTTTGGGAGCAGAACTCTTATTTCTTTCTGGTCAAGATGCTGGAAATCTGCCTTGATTACAGTCCAAAAAGCTTTCATAAACTTGACATAATAGGCAAAGGCAATTTTGAAAAGGAGAAATGAAAAGATGTTTTATGATCAGTCATTTTTGCCGCTGCAGCTTGGCGGAAAAGTGAAATACAAGCAGATGCCATCACCCTGATCCCTGTTGAATCTGCCTTGTGGTCGGCCATCACATATTTCATTGCAGCCCGTCTCTGATTATCCACCCCCCTCCGCCCATGACATGCCGAGTGTTCACCCCCTGCCAGCCCGTGCCACCTCCTCCCTTCCTCCTCGCCCCTTTCCACACCATGTTGGCAGCCAGGGCAGGGCAGGTGGCCAAACCTGTCAGTCAAAGCACCGTCGCCACGCGGCAACACCATAGACACCAATTACCACACAGCAGGGGCGCGGCCTGGCAACCGCATGGCAACCACATGGTCCAATCAGGGTACACAACAACAGGGACCGGAGAAGGCCAAGAAAAGTGAGCGTGTCTGTTTGTATTTTTGTGTGTGTGTGCGTGTGCGCGCGTGTGTGTGTGCGCGTATGCACGCGAGTATGGCAGAGCCATGTTCAAGTTATCCAAAACCGAGCCAATGCGTGACTGAGGGTTTGACAGAAGACAGGTAGTCATTGTGTCTTTTTAATATCCGTTAGCTGTCTATTTTGTGGAGATTTTCAATTCAAACACAAAATTTATCTCCATCTGTCTGCTGATAATCAGAGTGGTTGTTATTAAACACACTGTCCTGACTCATGACCGGTTCTGGTGGTCTCATCAATCATGCGTCTGTGTTTCAAAAGGAGACAGAATTAAAAATTGCCTTATTTAATTGCCCCAAACATGCTTGGATGGTTAGTTTGTGCCTACGACATATTATGGGTGTACAAAAACAGTGCGAGATCTCACTTCTAATTAGGTTTCTCTACTTGTCTTCTCTTTACCGAAGTATCAGATATCTGGGAGTACAAGATTTTTCTTATATAATAAAAAACTGTCAAATGGATCCAATGAGTCAGACACAAGTCAGTATGCGATTACTTCAGTGACTCAGACTTTGACTTGAAAAGCTACATGTGCTGGAATTTACCTGGAAGTTAGAAATTCAGATGGGGGTGTGAAACCATAGTGTTTTTGTCATTTATATAATACAATATAATTGTTACATATAAATAAGAATTGCATCTGATCAGGAGAAGAAACAATAAGTTGTCTTTTGTGAAACCGACATTGCGTATAAAAAAATATTTATTAAAATGATAGAATTCTTTCAATATGAATTGGGCGACACAATTTGCACAATGTTGCCTAAAATATTTCCCACATGTCATATCTGTATTTAAATGATCCAAAATGACTCACACAGTGTAATTCAAAGTTGAAACCTTTTACCTGTGTGTGACTCAAGAGCTTTACACAGTCTCCCACATGAGAAAAAAAGATTTTACTGCTATAACAGTGGCACCATGTGTTTCTTTCATTAAGCCCATTTGGACGGAGGGTCACTTTGGAGTTTTAACTTAATGCAGTACGATGGCAGAGTAGCTGACTAGTCAACAAGTGTTTGCTTTTTATGGCTAAAGTCATATTCGTGTACGCAAGCGTTTAAAATATCGCTGATAAAATTGACCAAATTATTCAGGGTACCCCCGTTTGTCTTCTGCGGCGAAACACACTAATACACCAGCACACAATGTCTGTAAGGGGCAAATATATTTTAATAAAACCAGTGAGTTGCAACCTCAATTTCATTTTGATGAATTTCCTCCTGCGGGAGTGAGCCAGGCAGTGGGCGGGAGGGCGGAAAGGCGGGAGAGGGAAGTGGGGTGATGGGGGCTGGGAGGCAGATAGAATTTTCATGATTGTTATTTTTGTTATTATACAGAGAGAGAGAGGGGGGGGTAGATAAACGGTGTTGGTTAATCTGAGGCATTTTGCGGAGCGCTCCATTATCGGGCAGGTTGGGCACGTCGAGGGGGTTATTTTTCCGAGGGATCTTTGGCCCCGGTAATTAAGCTCCATTCACCAGGCCCTGTTCCCCAAATTAAAAATTTGTCATTAAGTGGAATTTACCATAATGCCTTTTTATCTGCCGGCGCTTCAGCATGTGTGCATGCATGTGTGTGTGTGTGCTTGTGTGTGTGTGGAGGGTACGGGTGAAGGAGGGGCAATGGGAGAGGGCAACCAATAAGAGGTTACACTGTGGTCACACACACCGCACATACAAATACACACATGAACATCCCATGCACACACACACACTCTGAGGAGAAAGGGCAAATTGAAAAACTGAAATAATCCTGGACAGCACCACACGTTTGCATGAGCAAACACAACACACACACACAAAGTAGGTATAAATGGCTAGTGAGGACATTCACTGACATAATGCATTCCTTAGCCCCTAACCATCACAACTAAATGCCTCACCCCAACCCTTACCCTGAACTGAACCTAAACCCAATACTAACCTTGACCCTAAAACCAAGTTTGAACCCTCAAATAGCCTTTTGAAGATGTGTCAGAAAGCGAGAACCGGCCAAAATGTCCCCACTTCCCAGGTCTAAAACTCAAATTGGTTCTCACAATGATAGCCATACAAGTACACACACACACACACACACACACACACACACACACACACACAAAGCCACCCTTCAATCCTTCAAATCCACAGCCTTTGGGGTAATTAAATAATGGTGCTTTAAAGTTTTAATTTAGATTTGGCTTTTCCTTCCTCCTCCTACTGTATGCCGCACAGCTCACACACATACACACACACACACATCCGAAACAGTCAGTCACAGTGTGTTACAGACTTCATCCAGCGAGATAGCCCTCAATGGGAAGGGTACATCTGAGAGAGTGAATGATTGGAGAGCAGAATCTCTGTCTCCATAGGCTTTATAAAACAATACAATTATTAGTCTTTAATTAGAGCGGCCCCTCTGTGGGACAGAGGACAGACAAAGAACAATAAAGGATTAGAAGAGGAGCTCCTAATATGGCTCTTTTATCACTTCATTCAAATGCAGTTCATAAATGCATCCAGCTGTCCTTTTCACCTCGCAAAGTTGGAAGTTGGTGGTAAATTAGAATAGGAACAAAACAATCTTCTATTTAGGGCTGAAACTCCCTATTATTTTTATTATTTATTAATTTATAGATATTCCCCTTCAATAATTGATTATTTATAAGATAAAATGTCAGAAATGAAGAGTCACCATGGTGGCCTGGGGGTTTAAGGGTTCAACCATGAACCCAGGTTTGAGTCCAGCAAGGGACCTTTGTTGCATGTTGTATCTCGCTCCCCTCATTTCAGGTCGTCTCTCTACTGTCGACTCCAATAAAAAGGCATAAAATGCCCTCCAAAATACTTAATTACAAATTCCTATCTTAAAATGACCAGATAATTAAGTAATGTCTTAAACTTTTTATGTTTTCTTACCAACAGTCATGTTGGTAACTCAAAAGTATTGTTATGAAATGAAACAAAGCAAGAAGATACTTATATATGAGTAGCTGTAACAACAAAATGTTGCATATTTTATTTAAAGGTTTGCAAAATTTGTGTTATTGGACTTCTAGAGCTGTATTATTATTAAATGGAGTGAAAAAAGAGCATAAATGAAGGTCTGGCTATATGATAATTGAGGAACATAAATCTACATACTATAAAAAAGACAGTAGCAGGAAACAGCTTTTTCTACTCCAGACAATAGGTGATGTGGTGGTTTGTGTAAAATGTATGAAAATCTGACCAGGCCTGAAAATTCAGTGTTGCTGTTACAAAGCTAAAATAAAAAATACAAGGTCTTCCAGGTGTTATTGGATGTCTAAAAGCCTCCATTGAGAAAGGCAGTATTGGCCACATGCTTGATGATGATACTGAAGAGAGAGTGAGACTCTAAAGTCATGTGATGAAACTATATAGTCAAGTCTGTAGTCAAGTTTGATACAGAGTCCATCCAGCCTTTAAATCCAGGTCTCTAAAATGACTTCAATGATTATACTGTTTGTGTAAAAAAAAAAAAAAAAACTCCCACTGCTCCCACTGGACTCTAGAAAAACTTCCACCTTTAGTTCTTCTCGTCATAGATACAAGAATCTCCCTTTTGACTGTTGAGGAAAACACCAAATATTTCCCCGAATTCCATCGAGTGAAGGTGAGGAACTAAGGACTGAAATGAACGGGGGGGGGGGGGCTGGAGGCAGATGAGGAAGAGCAGAGGAGGAGGAGGAGGGTGAAAAGGGAAAAAGGAGGAAGAGAAGGGGAAGGGGGGGGGGGGGTGGACAGATGGCAGAGGTTATGCCTGGCTGAAAGGGGGCAAGATGGGAGGAGGCTGTTCAGGGTGTGTGTGTGTGTGTGTGTGTGTGTGTAATAGGAGGAAACACGATGCTCTTTTACTCACTTCTCGACATAACCAGCTCATCCTTAAGAAATCACTTCATTTCCAGTCCTCTTTACTTTTTCATTGATTCCTTTTCCCTCCATCGATGAGGTTTTATAGACATCAAATGCCTTTCAATAAACATCTGACGTAGTTTTCCTTTGATACCGAGTCCAGTGCTCAACTCAGTTGATTCCATATTGGCTGGAGATTGTATTCAGTGATGAACAAGATAATTAGGTCTTCCTGCATCTGATTGACAGAGGAAACCTGGTTAAGGTAAACTACAGATAGAGCCGAACAACAACATGCTGTCAAATCTGTAAATGTTTGTGTGTGTATGTGTGTGTGTGTCTCCAAAAATACAGCGCAGGATGGAATGGCAGAATGGCAGGGCGAGAGTAGAGAGAGATAGGGGGTCTTATTTACTGTCGTTTAATTTGCTCCCCCTCTGCTCCGTCCATCCCTTGGCTTTTCTGACAGGTAATAAAAAGCAGGAGCTTTCCTGACAAGCCCATTTGAATTTGGATTGAATAATATAACTGTAGGGTTTCCCACATAACGCTCTGTCCAAGCGTGCAACGCTGCACAGACACTGGCAGCCCCTCTGCCTGCCACGGTGTGTGAATATGTGTGTGTGTATTTAAGTCCATGGTGCTCACACACAAACACACAGGTGCTTACGTCATGCTAGTTAATGCAACGACAATAATGAATTCCTGCAACTAGCCACCATGCCACTCCCTTATGCCAATCTTCACATCTCTGACCTCTCTTCTTTTTCCTCATCACCCCTCCCCTCTTCCTCCACTTCTCCCTTATTCCCTCTTCCTGCTTCTTCTTCTCTCCTCTACTGCCCAAGATCCCTTCATCCCACCTCCTCCTCTTGTCTTACCTCATCCACCGCTCGCGCTCCCTTCCCTTCCCTCCCTCCCTTCATTCCCTCCCTCTCCTCCTCCTCTCGGTAGCTGCTGAAATCCCATTCCCCGTGGGGCAGGCTAAATTGAATTGGCGTGTTTATATGAACAACAGGGCCGTTGCTTTAATATACCTTAGAGTTTATGCCTAATGCCTCCCTGCTAATACCGCTGGAGCCCGCCGGCCTCACTCAACACACAACGCTTTTATGGAAGTCATAAAAGAGACAGTATAGCAAGGAAGGAGAATGGAGAGATACACTGGAAGTGTGTTTGTGTTTGTAAGCAAGACAGAGAAAGAGAGGAAGAGGTGAGACGCCTGATAATTCATCTTAACATGTTATCTCTCTGTTTTATCACACCTCTTTAAGATCTTCCTACAGTATCCCCTCGCTGGAAACCTGCACACACACACACATACACACACACATCCTTCCAGTGTGTGAATGAAAAGGAAAAAAAAAAAAAAAAAAGAGGACAGGCAGAAAGGGAGGAAGATTTTTTTAGATTAGCGAGTAATGCTGAATAAATATCCGGAGATTTGGTTGAGGGGGTCGGTCATGCTCGTCGACTTGCAAACATCCTCCATTTTCTCTCTGTCTCCCCCCTTCTTTCTTCCTTTCTTTCTCTCCCCTGTCCCTTTTCTCTTCTGGCCCTGTGTCAGCCTACAAAAGGCCCACAGTACAAAGGAGAGAAACAGGCCTGAGACACTCAACCCAATTACTATTGATCAGTCTGCACTCAGAGGACAGAAATGCGCTCACCTGCATGCACGCACGCACGCACGCACACACATGCAAACACACACACACACACACACACACACACACACACACAAATCTGTCTAGATACAGAAAGTCCTGTAAGGTCAGAGATGGTTATTTGTTCACAGCTGATTTTTTAACAGTGACCACGCAGGACTGTTAAAAACTGGAAAATCCTGTAAAGCATGTGTAGGCTATATTACTTTTACATCCTATTACACCCAAAATACTGAGCTGTGACTGCATATCAAGACCAGGAGTCTTAACTGTAGTTCAAATTTTAATTATCCGCACTATAAAAAGCAAAGTAGCCACAAACTGCACACGTGTTGATAAAACCATTTGGCAGGATGTTAAAATTATTTGAATGTGGCCATTTATGTGGCTGTATATTCATTCAGGGATTTTTTATTCAAAGTAGATCTGTCGCTAGTGAGTTTTTCACAAAGAATACAGACAAAGAGATCAAAACCAGAAAAGGGACAGAAAATATCGTCTGTAGGTTACAAGGATATCAGTTCCTAACAGTGTGTTGTAAAATAACTTGAACCATTAAGTGCTGATAGATTTTAGTTATTTGTTTACAGTATTACTATACATTTCCCCCTTCTGTTATGTACAAAAAGTAAAAGCTTTTCAGATTTTTGTTTACCAAATTTGGAACATTTTCTTTACTTGTACAGTAGGTCTATAATTTTCTGTTAAAAAAAAAATAATTTACTGCAAATTCTTTGCTCAAAAATTGAAGGCTAAAAATAGTGACATTTACTCACACAAAGAGACTGAAAAATAGTCTTTGTGCTTTTTTTCTTTGCATTAAAGATATTATTGATCAAAAAGTCATTAAAATGGAAATATTCAAAGTACATTGTGACTTCAAAGGTATTATTCAAAAAGGACTATGGCTTTAGTAACAATTTTCATTGTCATTGCTGACATTTAATGTCTTAATTCAGTAACAAATCATATCAATATACAAATTATACAAATAATTCCATCAAATTTGTCAAAATTCAAATTCAATTCCAGTTACATTGTTTAGAGATCTTGTTCAAATTCAAGCAGAAGATAAATAATGAATATCCATTTAAGTTACATTTTGGATTGCTGAATAACTACTTGATCATAAGTACAAGTAAGGAATTGCTGTCTACTATATAACACTGAATAAGAGGAGACCTGAAGCTGCCTGAGAACATTCCAGCTGATCCCCAGAGGAAAAAAAAACAAACTTAAATCAGTATGTAAAGACCGTGTAAAACCAAAATACTTTTCCATTTGAAGATGCCTGACCAAAACCTTTAAAAGTTTGCAAAGCCCTGCCTGTAGGTGCACGCACACACGCTCACAGACACACAAAACTAGTCTCACATTAAGGGTGTGATGAACTCTGTGTGTTGTCTGAAAGCCTGCGCCGAAATATCAATGACTAAACTCCACAATGAGTTAGTAACTATCTCCTTCGCTCTGATTTTATCCTCAATAATTAATTTTCTTTCCCAACGCCGACTTCAGCTTTATCGGTCGCTCGCCGCCAGAATCTCAGCATTCCATTTAACCATAATCCCCCGGATAAAGGGGCAGCCTAGGTGTGCTAATGCACCGGCATGTGTGCACGCAGGAACGCGTGCACAAGACTTGAACTTCATTCACAGACACACAATGTTTTAAACCAGGTACACATTTGTGCAAGGAAAGCTAGTCATACTAATGCTGAGGAAATTCACTGCACTTATAATTGACATTTACCACATTTAGACACATCAAGGGAACTGAAGATATGTGGAATAAGGACATAATGTTTACTGTCAGCTGTGTGACCTCTCAAACAGATCCAAGATACAAGCTGGATTATCTTAGGCCAGCCTATAGCATGAATCCTGACCCTGCAAGCCCGGCATAGCAACAGCCACGTAACCAAGGCTTGGTCTTGTTATATGGGAGGATGGTTGGGGATGGGAGTAGAGGAATACAGAGATGGGATGGATGGAGGGAGGGGTGGAGCTGAAGGAGAAGAAAGGTGGAGTGCGGGTATGAATACGGGCTGATGTTGTATTTCCAAGACACCCTTAGCCTGCTCTGGCTTTTCGAAATATTCAAGAGATCGTGCCGATAAATTCCACTTCCCCTCACGGCAGCATGGAAATACTTTCACCATTGATCACACCGATGTAGAGCTGCAACGATTAGTCGATTAATCGATTAGTCATTCGACAGAAAGATAATCTGCAATCGATTAATTGTTGAAGTCGTTCTTAAAGCAAAACTTCCAAACATTAGCTTGTTATTTGAGAAGATTCGCTTCTGTTCTTGGTCCTCTGTGATAGTAAATTCAAAATGTTTGAAATTTGGACAGTTGGTTGAAAAAAAAAAGAGGCAATTTGGGCTTTCGGAAACTGACAAACATTTTTCACTGTTTTCTGCCATTTTATAGACCAAATGATTAATCATTTTATTGTGAAACTAATCGGTAGATTAACTGATAATGAAAATAACTGACATTGCACTCCTACACCAATGTATTCTTTCCTGAAATATTTAAATCCTGAATATTCAGTCTTAGCATGTGAGGGTGCGGGCCATGTGTTTGAGTCTTGCTTGGTGCCAGTTTTCAAAGGACATGTGGACATGAAAGAATACTGTCTTAAATCAATAAATGAATGATAGCATTTTTAATCAGATATCAAGCAATGCAGCTGATGAAAATATCCTTAAATTAGAAACTATGAGTAAGAATTCAGTTTGAAAATGATTGGAAACCTGAATCTTGATCAGTCATCTAACACCTAATACTGTGTTAATGTCAAAGTGTTTTTAAGATACAGTACATTTTTCAGACAGATACAGACCCTTTTCCTTTAAAATTCGTTCACGCCTTGAAGAAGAAACATTTGCATTTCATCTCTTGTGAGTTGGCATTTGCCTCCCGCGACAACTGCTCGAGTCTTTAGCGTGTTTCACCAAACACCTAAATCCTGGTATTTAAGGGCCTATTAACTGGCAAGCTCTTAGATCCTAATGGGACTCCTAATTAGCGCTTTATTGAAGGCAGGTATGATGGAAAGGTCAACCAGTTAACCTTACACATGTCATAAACACGTAGAATCAATATACAGCAATCACACAACATACTGTATATAACAGTGGATAAAATCAGGAGATGAAGGGAAAGTGAGTGAGAAAAAGAGAAAGAGGAGGATGAAAATGAGGGAAGAGCTGGATTGACTGAAATTAAAGTGAGTGCCAGCTAGGCCAGACCAGGCCCAGCTGGTCTCTGTCTGACGAGAGCCTTAATTAAGAGACATGGGGAGAAGCCTTGGAATGGCCACATACACACTGCCAGGAGCCTCTGGAGAGGAAACTGCTAAACAGGCACACTTGCGTGTCTGTGTGGTGCACTGCCAAGAACCAACACACACACACACACACACACACACACACACACACACACACACACACACACACACACACACAGACGCACACACCCCCTCTGGGACCTTGTGAAAAACATTGCCCGGCTATTATTAGGCAACCCTTTGCATACCGTAGCAAGTGTACTAACCCTAAATGTGTGTGTGTTTGGGGTTCTCCCTCTTGTCCTGTTGACTGTTAAACTGTTAAACTTCTGATTCCAAAACAGCTCTCTCCTCCTCTCTGACGAAAAGTGAGAGGGGAAAAGGGGGGGGGGGGGGGGAGAACGAGGCGAGGGGAGAAGGGTGATTTTGTGGATCCATGACTGCCTTTGCCCCCCCCCCCCCCCCCCCCCCCCCACCCCCAAAACCCTCTCGCCCACCCCTCTTGCCCTTCTTCCTCCTGTTCCTCATCCCAAAAACGTATTAATATTAATATATATCCCTCCAACCCCTTCCCCTCAACTCCTCCATCCCCAAAAAATATCACCACCCTAGGCTACCAGTTAATAAAGCCCTCTCGACGACCCCTCCCAGCCCCAAAACCAAGGAAAGACAATAAGGGGAAAGTTCTCCGGCCAAATAAAAGAACAGAAATTAATACAGTCCCGCGGGACCCCCCTCTGTCCCACTGTCACCCCCCACAATAATTTGATTTCCTATTAAGTGATTGCTTAATTATAATGATTATTATTGGTAATTGTAATTGACATTTTTTTTCTCTGCAAGTCTCCTCTCTGTCTCTTCCCTTCAGGTCTCCTTAAAAAAGGACAAGACGGGTGGTGAAAATGCACATGGGACTGAAAAAGAGGGAGAAAAAATGGTGGCGTAACAGAAAAAAAGCACTTGACAATCTGACATTTAAAATAAACTGACTACCCTGTCCACCTGAACATACAATGTGGGATTAAGGTGTTGAGGCTTAGAAGTTTTATTTAATCATACATGAGTGTGTTTCAGTGTGTGTGTCTGTCTGTATTCGTCTAGATGTCTTATCCTGTAGCTTCAGGGCACAACGTCTGCTGCAGGTCTCCTTAGAAAAGAGATTCTTGATCTCAATGGGATATCCTGGTTAAATAAAGGTTAAAGAAGAACACTTGGATTCCCTATTCTAACACCCCCCTCCCTTCCACACACACACATTAAACTACAGTAGGGACCCTCTGGTCTCCAGTTTATTACCCCTTCCTCCAGGCTACAGTTCCTGCAAACAGGAGGTCATGTGTGTTTGCTATAATAAAAAAAAACTCACATTTGTTCTGACACATTTGGCCATGAATTGGAAGTAAAAAAAAAAATTAAAAAAAAAAAAATCACAGTAGGTAAAAACCACAGTTCAACAGCGCCAAATCAAAACTGTGTTGAAAACTATTTCATTTAATTTCACATTCTTTCTCTATTCGGAACTAAAGACGGTGAAACTTCGTTCCAGTGGGCCAGGGCACGGTTATTGGGCTCACCTCAGGCGTGGTGAGGGTGACACCGACTCACATGCACTTTTGTCTTTAGATGCACACACCTTCACACTCCAACACACACACACACACACAACATTCAAACCTTGCATCACACCTTCACTTTCACTCTAAAATGTTCTCTCATTCCCACAACGCAAAATATTTAAACTGCAAATATCACGGTCAACAATAAATATCTTAAATAAGAGTCTCGCCTATCATATTAAACAATTGTTAACCGACTTCAATTCAAAATCTAAATATCATCCATCCACCGAAGGATGCTGGTTTCAAGACAGTTGAGCTGCGGTGTGTGTGTGCATGTGCGCGTGTGTGTCTGAGTAGGGCTGAAATGTTTTTTAACTAGATTATATTTAAATGCTACCCCTTACTCACTCTGAAGAACAAACAGACGCATTAATACAAATGAGCACCTGCAGCCGCAACCACAGATGTCAGTGGGTGTTTTTTAGTCAAAGTTTCCAAGAAAAAAAAAAATAGAGAATTAATTTTCATAGATTATTTTGACCAAAATTACTTTCAGACAGGATGGCTTGTACCTTCCAGATGCAGATATACACCACATATAATATACTGACACACCACACCAACACAAAAGAAAGACATTCTGCAGCACAGCTACGTATACTAGTTATGACTAATAGCAGCAATAATGATCTCCCTGTAATTCTACTAAATGAAAGTATGGGTGGAAAAAGGTTGCTAGAAACAAGTTATCATTTAAATTACTCTCAATAATTATGTAAAATAAACCTATTTATTTAATTTGCCTGTACCACAGTGATCAATCCAAAACTTGACCAGCAAAATCCAGTATCAATTCAATGTAAACATGTTAAATTTACCGATCAAACTATCATAAAATTGTAAGAGCAAAAATTAGAAGTATAAAATCCTCATACGAACCAATTCAAACGTGGCCGACATGTTACGAATCTGAAACGGCTCACAAGACAAACAGCTGTTTCATTTAGCTCAAAAAACACACAGCGTTGAAACCAGATTTGTGGTTTTTGTACGGAGCCACACTGCTGTAGGTTAGTGGTGTTATATGTGAAGATTCACACAGACAGGACTGACAGACAGCGCTGGATGTCAGTATGTGCAGACAGAAATCCGGCCGTGTTTGAGCCACTCTGAGATCTTAGCCTGGAGACAAACCGTCCCTGACCGACAGCATTACCATGGCCGATTCTTTTCAAGGCCTGTCTCATCCACTTTAGCTTACCCACTCTCATCTCTCTCTCCCTCTGTCTGACGCTGAGCCTCGCTCTCTGTCCTTCCACACAGATTTCTTTGGATATGAACTCAAGAGCTGTTTCACATTCCTTCCGATTTGCTCAGAAATGCTATCGCCCACTCCCTGTTGTTCTTCACTCCTGTAAATGATCAATTTTCCTCATTTTTGGGGGGAAACTAGAGGGCCAGAGGCTGAGCTTAAGGAAGGATTCAGGAGAGATGAATTGACAGTGAACCTGCTCAGCAATGACATGAACAAAAGAGGAGCAATGAAAAGTGAAATGAGACAGTTGTTGTGCATACTTATAGTAAAATAGTTAAAAGTTAAGGCGAGTTCAAGCAACATTATAAGCACATCAATTCTGAACAATGAATACCACAAGCAAGGGCACCAGTATGTCCAAAACTGACGAATAACAAGAGCTAAATGCAGCTAAATAAAATAATCTCTAATAAAATCTTTAGATGATTAAATGATCCAAAGGCCAAATATTACATTTATTTGGACATATATAAGATGTCCACTCAGAGAGGGAACTTGGGGAACTTGAGGTTGTCATCAAATGTGACCGCTTACTGATGGGATTTTTCAAAATGACAAAGAAACTGCTGTTTCTTTTACCAGATTACAGTTGTCGTTACATTTCAGTGGTCGTCGGCGTCAAATGATTGTTCAATCAAAAGCTTTTGAAAAATGAAAGCATCTGGCTTTGAACTCAATTTTTATTTTGCATGCGCTAATATTAGGCCTACATAGTAATCTAATCTAATTTGCATATCCTCTGTAAAAACTGGATAATACAAGTCAAACTATGGCACAGCGATTTCATGGTGTGTGGTGTGTGGTGTGTGTGTGTGTGTGTGTGTGTGTGTGTGTGTGTGCCTGTTCAAACACACTGTGTGGTAGTGTGGGTGTGGCGTTACACCTCGTGTGGCACTGGGCAGCCAAGATAAGAGCTGATCCTATCCATGCCTCCCTTCTGCAGCGCCCGCCCGCCCACCCACACACCCACAACACACACCACAACACACCCACACACACACACACACACACACACACCACAACACACCCAGTGTGGTACCCTGCATGCCATTGTAATCTCATTTTACAATCCCAATGCCCTGAACATAATCACACACTCACACTCATAATCACGGCCACAAACACGCAGAGAAGCCAACTAAATCCATATTTTACTCTGCTCGCACTGTGAGTTAGGATGATACACATTTCAAAATATACAAAGGCCAACTGAGGTCTCGGGAGTCCAAGAAGCTTCAGGCCCAGAGCAGCACTGAAGCCTTCTTCTGATGCCATTCAGTCAAACACATACTCAAGTGAACACATTTGTACCACTCATTTTTTACAAACAAATATGAGACTATGAAAACATTTGTTATGCCTAGCCAAACTGAACAGCATGACAAGACTATAAAATACAGCACAAAGAAAATTATGCTTGAAGAGAGGAGAGGAGTTAAGAGGAGACAGGAGAAGAAAAGAGCTTACCTTCCTCCTCTGTGAGACAGAGAGAGCTAACCTTTGGGTATAAACACAAAAACACTCTCCCTTCTCTCTAATTCACCAAATAAAGCACACACACACACACTGACACACACTCAGACACACTATGATGTGATCGGCCACCCCGATAGCGAGCCAGAGCTGACTCTCTAAGCCTCAAACAAAGTTTGGTGTGCACTGACCACGACCGAAGGGACAAAAAAGCGAGGGAGAGAACTGGGGGGAGCAAAGGAGAGAGGAAAAAAAAAGTGAGTGTGATCACTGAGTGAAGTTTAACCACTTACGATTCAAGTTTAGCTTCAGCACACCCCGCCTACACCCCGGATTCATTCACGGGAATGTACACGCACAGCTCTCTGGGTGGGAGAGGCACTGAGCTGGATTTTGGGAAGCCCTGATTTTTTCTCTCTTGTTCCTTCTGGTTGCGGCTGCATAGCTGCCAGACAGGCAGACGGCCCTCGCTCATCCCCCTTTTCTCTACTATCTTTTCTCTTTTCCTTATCCAGCGTCCTTACAGATCCACCCACCAACAGCCAGGTGACAGATAGCCTCTTGGGCTGTGTGCGCGTGTGCATGTGTGTCCATATGTCCATGTACTTGATAAAAAACATATGTGAGGGAGTGAGAAAAGATTAGATTGTAAAAGTATGTGAACAAGTGGCACCATGTAGGAGAGAGACAGAATGAGAAAGAGGATGAAAGGATTCAATTTCTGTAGGTGAGAGGGAGAGACTAAGTGTAGTGAATGTGATTTGATGGTGATGCTGAGATGGGGTTTAGGCGTACAAATACTATTAGTCACTGCTGTGCAAACCTGTTACTCGGTGCATTCGCAAGCACGCACACACACATACACACACACACCAAGGTAAAACACACAAACAAGGCTCTCAGACTACAGGAGTCAACACACAGCATGGCATATAAAAACAGAAATCAATCTTTATATTTATCCAACATCCCTGGGTTATGGATGTAACGGTTATTGTAGTCATAAAAATTCAGCCAGCCATATCTTAGTGACCTAAACTTGGCCTTCTCTCTCCTTTCTGAGTACAATAAAAAGGGTATGTGAAACAAATTCCCAGAAGAAGAAAATAATTCAGTGTACTATCTTGGCTTCAAACGGTATTAAAGACACACCAGCAGACAGGAAGAGAGGAGGATTAATCGAAGCTGCATCCCAGTTCCATACTACATAAAAATGTCACATTGTTTTTCTAGTTTGTATAGATAAAATCAATACACATTTACCATTTTGTACTAAAAGGAAATTAGCAGATGACCGCCTAAAAAGCCACACTTATTTTCTGTGTGAAATAGCCTCGTTGATCTTTTGGTTTAATGGTTTTAAAAGTTAGAAGTGAGTTCATTTGATGAAGTTAGTAAGGGTGGTCTATGTTTGAGGCAAAGTGGCCCACTTCTACTTTAGACCCTGGTTGGTATATTCTATATTTCCCTTATCGTCAAATCCCATGAAATGACCAATACCAACCACGTGTCAGGCCTTCTCTCAATACTTTCTGACTTCCCTACTGTTCCCATCTGAAACAAGTAACAAATATATTTAGTTTAATTTTTAAAAAGACTTAGTAATTTCCTAAAAAAGCTTGTCACTGTAGATTTTAGCGAATGTTACTAAAACAGAAGTTTATAGCACATTTGTTATGAACTATTCTTATCCACAGATTAACACAGACGTGGTGCACTAATGAGTATTTACAGGATGGTGTATGTGGGATTGGCTCAAAATAGACAATGCCCATGTTAATGGCAATGACGGAAATTGTCAACTACTGCAACAATGTGTTTTTAAAGGGGACCTATTATGCTTTTCCTTATTTTCAGTCATATATATAATGTTACTATGTCGGATGTTCATATTAAACGTGGCCAAACTGTCAAATAGTGAGGTAAACGTATGTAGAAGTAATCCCTGTGAGCAAAAAGCACTGGCTTCAGACTGCTCTGAATACTCGGTTTCCATATGTTTTTTTCTTCTTTCAGCCCGAGCCAATGTCATCTCATGACAGATTTCTTTATATGGTCATCTGCTCCATGCACAGCGCACGCGTTCGCTGCTCCGCTCAGCTAATATTATGGCATTTTCCCCATTGTTAAGGGGGTAGTCACACTGAGCCATGTCTCCAGTCAAGCTGACACACTGTGAGTGTTTTCCATTACACTGCAGGGCAAAGTAAGATAAGTTGTTTATCTGTTGGAGGTGTGCTGGTCGTCTGCAGCCCTTCATCAAACATCATCATCACTGTGGCTGTTTCTGCTTGTACTATTACTCCCTGCATTATTCCTAACTGATCCGTTGATCAAAGAGCTCCAAGTATCTACGGATTTTGTTGTTTCAACCGGTTTTTAGCGCTGCTAATGAAGCTCCACTAATTCGATGAGCAACACGTTTCACTTCCTGTCAATTCTTCACAATAAAAGTCTCCCATTATTTAGTTATTTAAAAGCTTTTAATTTGAAGCAGTAAAGCAGGAAATGTTGGGTTTGCATTGGCGGTAACTTCACACGAATTATTTTTATAACGCTGCCCCTTGGCAGGCTACCGGAAAGCTGGCCAATCAGAACAGAGTGGACTCATCAGGAGGGGAGCTTTACAGAGACAGGAGCTAAGACTGCCTGTTAGAGACAGAGGCTGAATTGAGGGGCTGCATAAAGGCCCAGTATAAGATGAATAAGGAGTTTTTTGAACTGTGAATCATAAATCAATGTTATTCTAATGGACTCCAAAAATAAAATATGGACATGAGCATAACAGGTCCCCTTTAATGAAATTTGGACAACAATGGAGCTCTGTGGCCGAGAAGAATAAACCAAAGCCAGATATAGGATTTGGCTGCACAGACAATATTTGTTAGTGGGATCAGTTCATTGGTTTTATTCTTTTCATGGGATTTTTTGACCAAAACAAAAATTGAATATCAGCAGCCTTATCCTTTAATTTACTTGTTTACTCAACACCTGCTTAGTGTGTAGCACGGAAACTGGAAAACAGCTCAAGGCATTTAAGGCTCGTCCCTGAAATTTCGTTACCTTCATTTCCTTTTTTTGACAAAACCCTCCCCCAATCCCTCTCACTTTAAGACCCCTTTCACACCACACCCATGACCCCCCATGTGCAGACATGAGGTCAAGCTCCAAAGATCACAGAGAGAAGCCAGACGAGAGAGAGAGGGTGGGGGGGGGGGGGGGGGGGGGGGAGACAGAAACCTAAAATCCTCCTTTCCTCCCAAAACCAGGCCAAAACCTCAAGCCTTCCCATCAGCTCCAGACCCCCTCCTTTAGCCCAGTTGTGTGTAAAGGAGGCAGTGAGCACTCTTGCAGAAACATCAGCCCAGGGAAATTCAAATGAGGAAGAAACGGTGAGAGAGAGACAGAGGGAGGGAGAGCAGGAGAGAGAGGGAGCACAATAGTGAGAAAATAGGATAAAAGAATGAGATGGAAGAGTGTTAGGTAGGAGGGAGAAGGGGGGTGGGGGGAGTGGAGAGGAGCTGAAGAGGTTGCTGAGGCTGCAGGTTAAGATAATGTGTAGATCTGAAGAGATTTGCAGGGAACATTTTTATTCATTTTTTGATTACCCCCATCTCTCCGTTTGTTTGTTTTTGGCATTAGCGTTATGACTGTTGGTATGTGTGTGTATGTACACATGCATGCTGATTAGAACTGGAATATTTTATAAACACAAATATTCACACTTGCACAAGCCTGCACGCACATATCAATACATAATGCACACAAACATACTTAAAGATGCATCCGAGAAGCGAGCGACTGGGCAGACAGTGCCAGGAATGCTAAGAGCTTACAAATTCGTAAACATGCAGACACAGATGCTGCATATGTACATACAAACATGCACGCGAACGGCAGATTGTTCACAGTGCGGCCCATCGCTGTGCCCGCTCCTTATCAATGTGCTGCAGGTAGGGTAAGTGTTTTGAATGAGCTGGACCATACTTAATGACTCTGTTCTTTCATTCTCCTGGTCACACATATTTAAATGCACAAAAACATCACAAAGCTCTGAACAACGCTCAACACACCCAGTATAAACAGTGCATACGCATAAACAACGTATATATAAATAAATACACACACACACACCTGCATTACTGTCAGACCCGCCCTCCAGGTTAAGTGAGATCGTCTGGTCTCCATCCTGATTTCCTCGACCCAGGAGCATCCAGTTCTCCAGACCGTCTGAATCAGACGACTCAGACGACTCAGACGAATCAGATGAATCAGATGAATCAGATGAATCAGTCTCAGGTTTGGACTCCGATTCTTCTGAATCAGATTCCGAGCTGCTTGAGTCCACAGCCACTGGGACTATGAGATTCTTCCTCCTTTTCTGGGATGTCTAGATAACCAAACAAAAATTTCAATACAAAGTTTTCAGTTGCACCATTTTGCAACTGATCAAACCCTACCTACGAGTTTCAAAGTGAAAGAAAATCAAGATAACTGTCCAAGGTCTCTTCTTCTTCTAAGAAAAATGGCCATTGTTAACAAAACCTATCACCTTGCCATCATTAAAAAAAAAGCTGCAGTTCAACTTTTGGCCAATGCTCTCCTACTGCAACAAGTCATTTGAGAGCACTGCTACATGCCCCACTGGTTGCTGAAGCTCAACTCTGCAACAGCAATCAGGAAGCTACAGCAGCTGATATTGGCCAAGTGGCTGCCCAGAACTGCAAATTCAGAGTGAAGAAAACAAGGGATCTCCCAGAATGAAAACATTACGTCATGTGTTTCACCTACGAAGGTTAGGTAGTGTCATGCCAGAACAACAAATGCGAAGTGAGGATGGAGGACAGATAAAGATCGTTGATGTTTTTTTGCCAACTATAAAGTATAAGAATGCACTGAATGGTGACTTATTGTGCATTCATGTGATATAGCAGTTGCTGTGTTCACAATGGCAACCAAGTCGTAATTAGACCTGGGAAAGTAAAATGTCATATATATCCGACTTGGTCCTTAATAATACAGACCTTCTGAAAAAGGCAATCAAACTTGGATTCCTCACTTCAGTCATTCACTGCAAGAATGAAGCATTAGTTGTCACAATAACACTGTTATATAATTGATGGCGTACTGACACTGCTTCTTTGAGTCATAATTAAGTCAATTCTGAACACACGGACATGATACGCATATTTTTAGATTCATTGTGACCTGTGCTTCACAAGGATATCATGATCTCTGATGTGCATCACAAAAAAAGTCCATAAATCTCTTTAGAAATGACAGAAAAAAGGCGCTCACTATAACTTGCCAAAGAATCATCACGTTTTTAAGTTTTCTTCAGTATCAAAGAAATCCAGTCACAGTTGTCTGTACATACATGGGTACAATGCAAACAGGAACCGATCATAGCTTATTTGGCATGACTTTTCATGGTGTCAATTTGCCAAAATTTAAACAAATACAAGCTAAAAGAACAGGGTTCACAGCTCCCTAAATCCATGGCAACTTATGCTTTCTGTTTACATCCCCCAAAGCATTATGGGAACTGTAGTTTCAAAACTGAGAGCATTATTATCCCTCAAACTGAAATAAGACAAGGAACAAAGAATAATAATCAGAGTGACAAAATCCATTAATATCAGCTTTTTTCATGTTGCACTATTGATATTTTCATGGCATTACTAATGCTCAGAATTGAGCATGCAAGTAGTTGTTTCAGCTTTGTCTGAGGTGGACCTACAGTGTCAGACTTTGAAAACCCCTGACCTAAGACAATACGGGAGAAATGTTCTCTGGTAATAAAAATTATGTCAAAGTAAATTTAATAATAGCTAAGGGAAAGCTAGGTGACACTGATTTATAGCAGATAAAAGAGCAGTCTGTCTAGGTTGTAGTTCAGTAATCACCTCATGCAGTGATTGAAACTAACTGACCCAACTGACTAATCTGATCCAAACAGTAGACAATTTCATATACCAGAGCAATCTCTCTCTCTCTCACACACACACACACACACACACACACACACACACACACACACACACACACACACACACACACACACACACACACACACCTCACTCTCTTCTTCTCTACCTGTTGGGCCGGGGTGGATGTCTGCTGCTGGTGTAAACTCCGACCCTTTAAGGCACAGACCCCTATGTCATCATCGGCAGTGTCATCCTCAGAGATGGAGATAACATCAGGACCAGAGTCAATGACGATGACCTCCTCAAAAAGTGATAATGACGACCTCTGGTCTTTAAGGTGACTTTTCCCCTTCTTCTGTTTATCACATTTCTCTACCTTCTTCTTCTTCTTCTTCTTCTTCAGGTCTTGTTGTAGCTTGACAGCATTAGATGATGGAGGCCTGATTTCTGCAGTGCATTCCAGTTCTCCATCTCCATCAACGTTTGCAGTCTTCTTGGTCTCCTCAAGCTGCTGGCTGTCCTGACCCTGTCCCTCTCCCTCGTCTCCTTTGTCCTCCTGCTCCTCTACCTCTCCAGCATTGGAGGAGTAGTGGAGCTGGCTGTAGAGGCGGAACTCCAGCTCGCTGTTGGCCTCTGACCCGTCAGAGTCCCTGTCATCTTCTTGGTAGAGATCATCCTCCAACTCCTCACGGTCCTGGTAGCTACAGTACATCACCACTACAAAGCACTCTCAATACACACATACACACACCTTGCCAACACACACACACACACACAAACACTCACACCTTGAAGCACGGTGACCTCAGTGACTGAAGCTGAGTGCAGGGATAAAACACAGACACAAAAACAAAGATGGGTTATTATAGTAATCAAGTCATCACAATTAATAAATTATTATTACATTTCAATCTTAAATAAGTAAAAACTAATGTATGTGTAATAATGTATTAATGATGTAATGTAAAAATTGCACTTTAAGGAACTGACAACTCATTTGTAAATTATGCTCACTTAATATCATATTAATATATTAATATAAATCACAATCTCAAGTGTTCAAAAATTCTTGCCTGTTCCAAACCCACAGATTTTCCATTTACGGTCATACGATACTAAGAAATCCAGCAAATACCCAAAACTGAGAAGCCAAAACTAGCTTTAAAGTAACTTAAATAAATATAGTTGCAGATTACTTTTCTGTCAATCAACTAATAATATAAGTCTTCCAGGCGGTGTATTCAAGTGCAGTTCAGAAGTTGTATCACCTTCTGTTTAAGAATCAGCAGCTCAAAAGTACTGTGCTCAAAAGTGATGTTATTGGAAAATCAAACCCAAAAGATAAAAAATAAGTAAATATAGAAGCTGTTTTTCCCTTTCCAGTTTCATTCTCTTAATGTATTTAACATGGTGCGGTCACACCTGGATGAGGCCCGATACACTAATCTAGAGTATCTGATTGGTAAACTAATATCAGGACTGTTTTAAAGAAAAGGGAAAGTATTTTCACTTTTAAACTGTCCATTACATGGAAATACATAAGGGAAAACACCCAAAACATGGCCTCTCTGTACTAACTGTGGCCCCCTCGTCTTGTCAATAGGCTCAACTCTTTTGTCAAAGCATAATGTTTAACCCACAATGGTGCAGGGGTTTGTTTAAGGCTGATAAAAACAGACTGACAACCATATTAGAACTTTTTCCTTAAATTACCATCCTTATCTAAACATATGAAGTGAGAAACAAAACGATACTATTGAGAAAGATTCTGCTGGAAGGCTGGATTTTCAGGTAATTGAATTATTAGAAATGTTAGTGAGTTTTGAAATGAGGTTTTTCTACTACTGGAACAAAACCCAGAAGCTTCGGTTTCACTTCAGCTTTCTATTATCCTGCTTATATCACAGCCACTTGCCATCAAAATGCAATATGTCATCAAATTCAAAAATATCAGTCATTCTCATATAAGTAGTTTTGATCTTGTTTTACAGTTTTAAACATCACGAAATAATAAAATAAAAATCCCCACTGCTTGTGTTGCTAGGCAACATCTAGCATAACCGGAAGGGGTCCAGGAGGCTGGGCCAGGAGTTTTAAAATCAGGAGAGTGATTTTAGTGATTGCTCTCAAATTCTGGACATACTCAAAGCTGAACACTGCTGCATCCTGCTCAGTATCAGTAGTATCAGTAGCCTTTCCAGCTCCGGCAGCACTTAGCAGTTTGTGCCTGTGTTAGAACACATCCAAATGTATGCTAATACATGAGACACACACACACAATGACACTAGCTCTCTATCATTCTCTCTTTTCTTCTCCCAATTACCTGTGACTTCTTCACATCTCTTTATTTTCTGTGTAGTTTTGTTCTAGTTACCTCTCTGCTTTCCCCTGCAGCTGCACCACAAATGTCCTCCATTTCCTCTACCTACTGTTGGTTGGTTTCGATGTCCAGATTCATGCAAACAAGAATAAACTGCATCTCTTTAGCTAAGTCTCATTGTTGCTGTCCTTAACTACAGTTTAATATTGGATCATAGCGCTGGGTAATATATGGATATTATATCAATATCGTGACATTAGACCAGATATCATCTTAGATTTTGGTTATCATAATATCGTGATATGGCATAAGTGTTGTCTTTCCCTTGTTTTAAAGGCTGCATTTCAGTCAAGTGATTTTTTGTAATTTTCTGGACTTACCAGACTGTTCTAGCTGTTCTGTTATTTGCCTTTATGCACTTAGTCATTATTTCCACATTACTGATCATCATCATCCCTACAATACTGTTGAAATATCCATATCAAGGTACTTGGTCCAAAATATTGTGATATTTGATTCTGTCCATATCGCCCTACCAGAGCATTAATTTAGAATTGCAAACAAACAGGTAACAGATTACTAAAATTTAATCCACACCTTCCAGCCAATCAAAATAGAGACTTTTCAGTGACCAAAGTATATAAATACTTTCACTATTATCTACAGCACTGAAGAATAAGTGGTGACAGGCCAACATCAATTAGAGAAAGGGCACAGACTTTGGTCTTCTTCTGAAATCCATAAGGTCTTGTTAACAAAGCTGAGGAAGAGCACGGTTCAGTTGCACTCACTTTTTTTCTTTTACCTGTGGACTGTTTCATCAGCGCTTTGGTGCCAAGAAACAGCTCCAAGTTCATCACCTGCGAGGTGAGGATGTCAGCAAACAGTTTAACAAGACTTCATCTGGGACTCACTTTGAATGCCTATGTTAGAAGCTGTGAAATTATCTCCTTGTGACATGCTATAAAACGCATGCTGTGTTGCTAATTTTCCCAATCTCTGTTCGTCTTTTTCCCTCTCTCTCTCTCTCTCTCTCTATCTCTATCTCTCTCTGTCTCTCACATACACACACACAGTGGACAGAGAAATGGCACCGGCCCATTGCTCTGTCCAGTCCTGCGTGTCTGTGCCATGATGGCTGGAGATGATTGGCTCCCAGACCGCACACACGGCAGAAACGCCACGCTACACAGTCACAAGCCGCCCGCTGGGGATTAAAAGGACAGAAAGAAGAGTCTTACCAGCTGCTGAGGGAGAGTGTCATTTATGTGTAAAAAGTTTAGCTGTGCACAGAAACCTGAAGCCGACAATTGACTGCAGTGGTGGAACGTAACTAAGTGCATTTACTCAAGTACTGTACTTAAAGCCCCTGCGCAGTCATGGTCCACCAACACAGGTGTTTTCACTTATCTATATAATTAAAGCCCTTCTCAGGACTGTGTGGGTGTGTACAGACTGTACTTGACTGACATCTCCCTGACTCTACTATTAGCTTTGTCGCATCTAATAGGCCTATCTCACCATGGAAGACATTCTGACTTGTCACAGTAGGAAAAGCTCATGTTTAAATAATAAAATTAATGCTGGCTGATTCCATTTAGCTGCCTCAGGTATTGTGCATCCCGGATCACTATCGTACTGTCATTAGCGGACGCTCGAATTGAACAAAGCCATTGTTAATGATACTAGCAACACCTCTGTGCCTATTGGTTCATAGAGTTTGGTGACCTCAGGAAATTCCCAATATAGTTCTGTGCAACATAAACCAAAGCAGAGGCCTAATTAACTAAAACAACTGAAAACACCTGTGTGTTTGTGTCTGTTTTTACTTATTTTGGCGAATTGGATCTCTTCTCAGGTCTTTATACAGACTGTTTGATGGATATCCACCTAACTCTCCTATTAGCTTTGTTTCTCCTGTTAGGGTGGGACATATTGCACTTTTATCATTCTTATTAGTTAAAGGAATGTATATCCACGCGGAGCTCAACCTAACTTCAACCTGAGCAGAGGTGTCTAATCAGTCAGAATAATTGTAAACACCTGTGGGGGTTTGCAGGGCCTTTAAATGCAATTCTGAGGTACTTGTTTTTGAGCATTTCCATTTAATGTTACTTTTTGGGCTGCAGGTAATGATTATTTTCATTACTGATTAAATTGTCAATCATTTTCTCCATTAATCAATTAGTTGTTCGGTCTATAAAATGTCAGAATAGGGTGAAACAACACAACTAAGGCCAAGGTGACGTCCTCAAATGTCTTGTTTTGTGAGTACTTAAGGGACAGGTTCACAGTTTTTCCAAGTCTGTTTTAAACAACAGTCAGGTGCCCAAATGAACATTGAAACATGTTTTTCTTGCCATTATCGTTCCTCTTGTTCATAATGACCATTAGAAGATCTCTTCATAATGCACTTACAATGTAAGTGATGGAGGCCAAAATCCACAAGTCTCCTTCTATGCAAAAATGTATTTAAAAGTTTATCTGAAGCTAAAATGAAGCCATTCAAATTAGTCAAATCAAGAAACACAAAGATAGAATTTTATGCTACAAAGACTGTAAATGTGACAGATAACCACTTGATATGACTAACTCAGACTGCTGAAGCCTAATATTAGCTTCAGATAAACTTCCTTCATGCATTTTTGAACAAAATGTGGATTTTGGACCCAACCACTTACACTGAATGCACATTTGAAGGGGATTCTTTAATAGCCAGTATGAGCAGGAGGAATGATTACAGCAAGGAAAATCTATTTCAATGTTCATATAGACACTTGACTGTTGTTTTACGACACACTTGTGAACTTATCCTTTAAGGTATGTTGAATGTATATTGTTTATGACAGAATTAAAAACAAATCATATCACCACTGCTGTTTAGTCAATGCATTTATGGGTGGCCCTTTCATAGGGATTATTTTAGGAGGGGGAAATATGACAAATGAAGTAATCAATGTACTGATTTGATGTGTGGTTGCCATGGTGTTTGCTTCCTCAAGTAAACACACTGGGGAGAGTGACGGGATGTGATCCTGAGCCACACAGATATGATTGATTACACTATAATTACCAAGAAACGGCAGAAATCTCAGTTTTGTAAGTAATTAGTAACTTCAGTTAGTTAGCCTGGTGCTAGCCCCGGCTAGCTAAATGCTAACAAGCTACCAGATAGACTGAGGCAAATGCTAGCTCTTGTTTGAAGCTACAGTTAAATGAGTCAAACTTATCTCGCCCCAAAACACCAAAGAGATAAATTAAACAGCCGCTGAGTAGTGACTACTTCAAGTTATTTCTAATTATCGACTATCCCTAGTTAGCATGTGTCCTTCCTGTCTGTCCACGTGTTTATAACCAGCACAGCAGCCGGATGTAAACAATGAAGCACTTCAGTCTCAAACATGCAGGAAAGAGAGACAATAATGGCGACTGTAGCCGTCCTACGTCACGCCAACACTGAGCATGTTTCATGTTTATTGTCAATAGTCATAAGCTCACCTTTTTATCCAACAAACTGAAGAGGTTACATGTGTCGGAGGCTGCTCTCTCGCTTCCAGCCAGAGGGAGACAGACGATTAACATCCGGGTTTGTCCAAAGAAAAGAGGTTGGCCGACCGTAACGTTTCACTCTGTCAGGCCAAAACCCATGAGAGAGAGTACAGGAGGCTGTAGTGAAACTGTCAGCTGTTGTGATTTTGTTTGTTTAAAGATCCCCTCCAGAGATGTCTTTTAAGATGTATAAAAACATTCTACTTTGAGTAATAATGTATGTCTAATATGTTTTTTTTCCACCAAAAAAAGTTAAATTATCTCATTAAAATCCTTAAAATTACATCCGCTCCTTCTCCCTCATTAAAAAATTCCAGGATCTATGAATATGCAAATATATTTCATTTGAGAAGTTAAACTGCTGGAGACAAGATGGCTCCTACTTCACTGGAAAGTCTATTCTTAGTGTTTGTGTGTGCACTGGATGCTTCAAGTTTCCACATCACACTTATATAAGTTGAATATTGGACCAGGATTGGCCGTCAAACTAGTTGTGATGTCACAAATAATGCTCGTATGCCCACCTCTTAAAATTGTTTTTTCATTGAGAAACAGAGAAACTTTCCATTTTCAGCAGATGAATGTGCAAACATCCAAATGTAGGAACAAGAAGGAAAACATATTTTTGATTAGAGAGGAACTTTAAGTTAACCTAAGCATCCAAAGCATATAAATGAAATACTCAGGACTATAACCAGGATCTTACAAAACTGAGGTTGTGACTCCAAGTCACGTCCATACATCCCAAAGCAGATAACTTAAACTAGACACCAAAACAGTCTGTATATTATTTGAGTTTTCCTTTTTCCCAGTTTGCCTGAAAATAGCCTAATTTGTAGCATAAATTGCAATACATTAATGGAGGGTAAACTGCACTTCAAGAGAGTCAAAGACTCAGCATTTAAGTCAAAAATGCTAAAACATTGACCTTAATATCCTCAGTGGTAACTGTGGATCTGAATGAATTATGTACTGACAAGGACGTTCAATGTTCACTGCTTGTTCATCTGGATTTGGTTTCATCCCCTGAGATTATAATCCTGTAATATTCTCCTGATATCTTAAAGGGAGAACAATGTTTTAATGCGATGTGGAGTTTATAGTACTAGTATAATTGGTATAATTATAGGATTACCAAACCGTTTCCTTGTAGGAGTTTTTTTTTCCTACTAAAATGGTCTATAACAACCAAGACTGTGAATCTATGAAATCCATTTAGACATTTAGCCAAGAGGTTCTGGGAGTCAGCACCTCTCACAGGGGCAGGTGGTAAATTTAGATGATGGGAAGATTTAAAGATATAGAAAAAATACATTTTCAATAATGTAAATTTAAAGGATGAATCTAGTGATTTTCTATATTTTTCTTATTGTCAACAAATCTCAAGTGCAGAGCCAAACTACCAATGAACTCATCCTATTTACAAGTATTGTGTGTGTATCCAAAGCCACATATATCTTATTCATCTGTGCCATGTTGTTGTCCAAAAACTATTAAAAACACACCAATGAGCCACACCGTTGCACTAGGCAACACATTCCTTCGCCCTGGAAAAATAGGATTACAGTAGCTTGTTTAGAAACAGCTCCAAAGACTAATAACAGCAATAAGATTTTTACTTGTAAGTAGGATAAATTCATTGTTGGTTTGTCTTTGTATGTGAGATTTATTGACAATAAGAAAAATATAGATAATCAACAGTCTTATTCTTTAATAGTTTTGTTTGTTTGTTTGTTTGTTTGCTTGTGAGAGAGGCCTAAGGAATATTTCTGGATCTTTAGGCTGACTGATAAATCATCATACAAAACTGTTCAGGTCTGACAAAAGAAACAGAAATCCAGTTATGATAATACTTAAAAAATAACAGATCTTAAGTGAATTTCTACTGATAGCTAAGGGGTTTGGGATGCTGACCTTGCCGTCATGGCGTCCTTGGTTCAAGTCCGGCTGGGGGAAGTTTGTTGCATGTCATTCCCCATCTCTTTCTGTCCCTTCATTTCCTGTCAATTCTTTACTGTCACTATCATATAAAAGCAAAATGCCTAAAAACACTTGCACAAAAACATACTTACAGCACTGATTGAGCTCTAATGTTATGCAAAATATTGTGAGCCTTTAATGGCACATATTCTTTGTGCACAGAGAATAACCCATCAACTACATTATTGTGATCATAAAATGTCATTATTAAAGTTGTCTTTGAATTGTCAACTGGGCTGCTTTACTTGTAAGGCATCATATCTTTTTCTGCAGACAAAAGATCCAGCAGAGCCCTGCACTGTTTTTCACTATATACACTGTTGTCACTCTGATGGATGCAAGGCGTTTTCACCTTCTCCAATACGGCACAAATATTAGCTATGAAATGTCAGAATATGTGCACTGAGTGTGTGCATGCATGTCTGAGCGACTAGTATGGACCCTCAGGCCTGTGCTATTATTACATGTTGATGGGAATGTAAATCTATATGTAAATGTAATTCAACAGACGAGCTATCGCCATCAGTCATATTTATTACAAGTTGAATACAGCAAAATTATGCCATCCTGGCTCTCGTGCAGACTGTGTAACATTAACATCCATCTTTTCCTCCCTTCAGTATCATGATAATAATTGTGAACTCTGTATATTCAACTGTAGGCATCACTGTCATAATAATAGTGAGCGAATGGCGCTGTGATAGGGAATCAGAGGGTGAATGCCATCTGATTCCAGAGGTTTCTCCATGCGTGTCAACACAGGGAAAGGCCATCACTGAGTTTGGATTGTTTCCTTCCAAAGGTTAGGCTGCACTTTGCGTCTCAACACAATCACCTCTTTCAGTCTATGTATGCATCTCATACACACACACACACACACACACACACACACACACACACACTTAATATCCTGCATCTGTTTTGTTTTTGGGAAGTGCATATGGGGGGCCCTCTGCCGCCTCTGCTCCCCCGTTTCTCCCTAAATTGGATGCAGGTTCGGGATGCCTCACTGCCTCAGTGAAATTGTGATGTGGCTGCCTGATTTTGGGTTCCATGCATTTGCTGGTATTTACTATTATTATTTTAAAAAAGGTAGAGGTAGACCGGCTGAATGGAGGCATCTGGTTCAGCGGTTCATCTCCAAGCGTTCAGACCAGTGGCGTGTTGAAGATGGATGGAGTGTCCAGGACAGGGATTTAAAGTCCCCTGATTTCCAATCACACATTCCAAAGGGATGGTTCTGCCTGATGAATAATCGTTATTGAAGAGAAGGAGTTAAAAGAAGCATGTCATTGCTCGTATTTGATGGTGTTTGTATATGCCATGGTGGCTCCTGCTTTCATTTGGAGCCAGACGCTGTGGCCAACACTCTGAATGGAGTGTTTTATCTATATAGGATTCTTGTCAGCCAGTGTGGCTTATTGGCAATATTCTGCGACTGATGGTCATTTGTGGACAGACGTACTTGTCTGAAGACCCAACTGTGTCCTCAACACTGCTATTACCTGGATTTAGTCAGTGTGATGAAACATTAATGACAGGATTTCACAGAAACTGTACTAAAATCCAAAATAGCATATTGTGTTCTCTGGTGAATCTGTGGTGCAGAGTGAAAAAATGTGAAATATTTAGTCCATAGTGCAGTTGTTACGGAAATAAGTGGAGCTGAAATGATTAATCAACTACAAGAAATTAATCTGCAATGATTTAGTTTACTTTTTAAGCAAAAATTGGAGGAAAAAAATCACCGGTTCTATCTTCTCAAATGTGAATATTTTCAGGTTTTCTTTGTCTTCTATGAAAGAAAACTCAGTACCTTTGTATTTAGGAGTGTTGATGTCTGGTGTCAAGACATTTGACATGAACTCTGGGAACTTTTGATGATCAACAATTAATAAATCAATTAGGAAAACAATAATGAATATTACTGTCAGTTGAAACCCTAGAGGTAAGTGTAAGGTCTGAAATGTAGAACAAATGTCTTTTCAAGACACATTTAACACCTGCTCAGATGTGGATTGTAACGGTAACTGATTACATCAGCTTGTTTCAGTTCTGTAAAGGGAGTTCTGTTAAAAAACATCATACTGCTTCCTTTTCTGCTGTTGGTGCAGGCTTCCTTGTTACTGTATGTATGTAAATACAACCAGTCAGCCTGTATTAAAGCAGCCAGGCAGGAGGAATTCCCTCTGAAAAAAAAGAGACTTGCCCTGGATCAGCGCTTCTGAACAAAAATGGCTCCCATGCATCACCCATATGGGGCCCTCTCTGCTGCAGTCATTCACATATAGTGGATGTACAGCATTCGTGAACCTAAAGCCCCATCACCAGGGTTTTTTTTCACACTGTCATATCACTTCAGTAAAAGTTTGATCTTTTCAATCATATAAACAGAGGTGTTATATTTGCATTAATTCTAATAGATATCACAGCAGCAAATAGCTTTGCAGGATAAGAAACTGGTGGTTGTATTAAAGAGATTCAGTAGATTCTGGAGTTAATATGCCAAGTGGAGCATGTACTAATCAGAGGCAAAGCTCACATGCAGGAAGAAACAAATGATAAAACACAGCCGTAGGGGCATGATGACTTGACACAGGGGCATAACCTGGAATTCTGTGCCGTGTAAAAGAATATTTCTTCGGTTTCTCGGTCCTATACTGAAATTGTACTTTAGTTTTCAGACATGGAATATGTAATATACCCCTAAAATTGACACCTCTTCCACATCACTAGCTTTAACTCTGACTTATGATACAATGAAGAAGATTCACATACTGCTGTTTATGTTCTTTTTTTATGCTCATTTTTGCCTCTTTTAGCCAGGACATAGTACAGAGCTGACAGCAAAAAACTTTGTGATTACATGGTCATTTTCTCAGACCAGTAGTTCCCGACCTGGGGGTCGGGACCACAAAAATCTTAGGGGTCACTAGTTAATAAAGAAATAAAAAAAAACCCACTCCTGTTTACACAAAATTATGTTTTTTTCCCCCTCTTTTTTTCTTGTGAAATTCTTGATAGTTGAAGTTGACAATATGAGTAACATTTTTAATCACTGTATATATAGAGTAATTTTATATTGTGACATTGATGTACATCGTGATATAGTACATTTTCTGGAAAAAATCAATTAAGAAACTGTTTATGGATAGAATCACCTGACAAATCAAAGTATTTCATCACATTGATGCAAAAATCATATAAAAATCCAATATTGCCATTTAACGGTCCTGCTCATTGATTTGCAACACTGCCTACAACGCCTTGACACACCCAGAGATACTAAAGGAATAGACCACCACTGTATAAATGACATGCCGACATTTCTGACCATTTAAAAGTTTATATTGTCTTATATCATAATATTGCCAGACCTTACTTCAAGTCAAACAATTTGAGCAGGAAAAATCAGTCTTTGCTTGAAATGCTTTCAACTCATGTCCACATTAAGCCCATTTCCACCTGTGATGAGGGGTAACAAGTACACATCACTTCTTTTTAAGGGGTCCCAAGCCAAGAAATTTGGGAATCATTGTCTTTGGACCCTGTGCTGATGTACTTGAGCCATTTTTTGTGATCCAATCTGGCTTAAAATATATGTTTTTGACACCTGCTGGACATGTCAGACCATCACACTTTCTTTCAATTAAATGAATTACTCATACAGGTGAAATTTTCAGACACACACATACTGGAGCTCTGTGATCAACAGTCGGTCAGTGCTTTCAGCAGGAAAAGACTAGAACAAGAGAACAAGCCTGACAACACCTTTTCAGACCGGACCAAGTGACTTGTGTCTATGGGGATTAAATTTGTGAACAGAAGCTCTATACACTCACACACACACACACACACACACACACACACACACACACACACACACAGACACACACACACACACACACACACACACACACACACACAAAGTCTCATATACACACTCCATCACCACGCAATGCCACAACACCTCTTTCTCAGCTGCAAGTATAAAAACCACATTGACAGGAGCCTTGTCCACTCTTGTCGAATCGTCACGCTGAAATGTTTACCTTTACATACAAATGGCCTGGTGTCATGTTGTGTCACATAATGTTTCATGGACAAATAATGTGTCCCATTTCTCAATCCGCCCTGCAGTCCTTAAGCCCCCTTCTAACCTCTGTAGTCACAGCAACACCCAGGCGCTGTGGCTGCAAAAAAGGGGAACCTTGTGTCGCCACAGTGAAGTGCCACTCTGAATTAAATCCCAGGGATATAGAGGTAAGCTCAATCAGCACTGTGGCTCTGAGTATTTCGGGGGGAAAGCAAAGGCAAACACATGAGCACCAGAGGCAAGTTGTTATCAAAGTGTTTAAATGTCTGGGTATAAAGAAATATAAGGAAAAAATGGATCAAAAGTAGTATTACAACACACCCAAGAAGGGAGTATTGTGTCTTACTGCTGCTGTGTTATTATGTTTCAAGCCACACATGATTTAAGTATAAGAGATACACTGAAACCTTGAGTTAAACCATCAGGCTGAGTAAGTGAAGGAGTGAAAAATGTATTTGTATAGCTTTTTTTTCAAAACACAAGTTACATGGTGCTTCACATTAAAAACATTTAGCACAAAATATCAAACAGAACAGTGACAAACAGAAGAAATAATGTCAGTAAAACAGTAAAACATCTGTTAAAAAAGTGAAGGAATATAACTGAGTCTTGAGAGATTTTAAATAAAAAAAGGTTAATTAAATTGGATTATCTGATAGAGAAAGTTTAAAGCCAAAGATTGCAAATATGCATAGTCTCCTTTCATTTTAAGCCAAACTCTGGGAACATTTGGGTGAGATATAAATTCATTCCAAAACCAAAAGCTACTTCTTGGTCCTATCAGAAAATGCAAATGTGGCTCTGAACTTAAACAAAATACTAAAATGTGCATCTGTGGTCGCTCCCACTTGGTAAGAAAAGAGAAGGATAGTAATAGACTCCATTTGTTTTTTAATATGTTTGTGAGACAGTGCTTAACTGTAATTTAAAGGTACTTGTACTTTACTTGAGTGTTTCTGATTTCTGCTACTTCTACTTCATAACTAATTCAGGGGAAAATATTGTAGTTTTTACTCCACTACATTTATCTGACAGCAATTTTACTTTACAGATGAAGGTTCTACTGTTTAACCAAAACATATGATGGGTTCATAAGAAATGACACATTGTTATAAAGTATCCAACATACATAAGGCTGTTAAAATTAGGTTCACTCAAAACAGCTACAACATGAAAATGCTGCTTACACTTTAATGAACCAATAATAATAATCCAATAATAGGCTATAATATATAAAATAACACACATAATGTAATAATCATTCAACATAATATCACATACACATTATATGAAAAGGGGTCATTCTGCATAATGAGTACTTCACTACTGTTACTTTTTTGCTAGCAATTACTTAATTTAGAAAACTTGTACTTGTGAAGTATTTTTACACTGTGGTATTACTACTTTTACTTAAATAAAAGGCTCTGAATACTTCTTCCACGACTGTTGAGCTGTATAAAGCAGACAGATTGGTTCTGATGTACAATTCTTCGTTAATACATTGAAATCATTGTCTCTGTGCTGTCCTGTCTGCACTCTTCCTCACATATGCATTGATCACAACAGCAGGCCTTTAAGCTGAGGTCTCTCCCTGTAGTTTACACTAGATGTAAACAGTGTGGTGAAAGCCAAAAGTCCCAGAGAGACAGAGAGCATCTCCTCTTGTGTTTACGTGTTTACTTATTGTTCTAATCGTCCCTGTAGTTCTTTCTTCTGTCTCGCGCTTTAATGCGATTCTTTCCGGTTCCGCTCGGTCAGAGCGCGGGTCACCGATCCAACTACTCCCCCTCAGATTAATTACATTAATTAGCACGGGGATGAAAAACAAACAAGTGATGATTAATATCTAAACTATGGCGAATTCTTTGAAGAGATCCTACAGGCAAACCAAATGTGGAGCGACACCTCACTGAGGCTGCAGGAGACAAGAAGAAAAAAAATATTACTGTCCTAAAATATTAAAAACACATATAAGTAGATATTAAAATTATGCTAATTCACTGCTATGGGTAAAATATTTGATATAACCTTAATATAATTTTGCCTATTATCTCTCAAAAGGGGGAAACTATTGTATAAATTAATGTTTTTTTAACACATTTCTAATACAAATGACGTAACATGGATAATATTTCATATACTTCTCATATACTTTATGAAACGTATCAACTTATAATGATAATATTAATAATGACTATGATTACATATATATATATAAAAATAAAATATGTGTTTCTCATGTTAACACTTTGTCAAAAATTACAAAGCATAAATATTCATATATTTATATTTTGTAAGGCAACGCTTAATAATTAGCCTTATTAATCTTATTCCCCACATTCTGTGTCAATTTCACATATTAGAAATTTTATTTATTTTTTTATTTTAATAAAATATCTTCCCAGTCTTCCTGTTCCTCACTGTAACCTTGCCAACATAACCAAAAAATTAAAACATATGCATTATAGTGCCTATAATAACTGGGTTTCTTCAAATAGCTCAATAACAGATAATTGTACAGTCTTTACTGCGAGCTCGCACGTTTAGGAAATGCACTGAATAATCCGCTGCCATGGCCATGCATACAGATTCAACTTTTGGGCCTATGAAAAGATAACAACGTCTGTCGAGGATTCATGATCTTCTTCCCCTGCAGGCAGCCTGTAAGTGCTACAGAGAGCAAAGACTTATACTATAACTCATTAGTTTATATATATTAGTACTCTACGACTCTGAAAATAGTAGTTATTTAACAGTCAAATAAGTGACAAGTAGGCTACAGTAAGCTAGAAGTAATAAATATACCTTCACGTATTTTATCCATATTTGTGGAATACTGTAAATTTTATTGACTTCATGCCAACATAAATCTTATTTTTTCTCTATAGCCTCTGCAACACTTGACGTAAGTTCACGCATAAATTAATATTTTCCTCATAAGAACCGATTAATTGATTTATTGGCTGTTTTCTACCGGGAGGTCACAGCTGACCCTTCCTTTTTTTTGTTTGTTTCCCGCCATCACATGGAAACATTGGTATTTATGTTTTGATGTTGTATGGGCGCGAGCCGGAGGTCAGGGTCGTAGTGTTGCAGCGCGAGGCGACAAGCAGAGCAAAATGGGTCGCTGTCTCGCGCTTTGTTCCACACTCAATTGTCTCGGGGCTGCGCGTGAACCCTGAGACCTGCAGCTGTCTGGAGGAGAGAAACGGAGAGAAGGAAGGAAGGAGCAGTTAAGACACCGAGCAAGAAGACAAAACACCTGTTAAAATGTGTCTAATTTCTTCACCGTCCTCTCACTGTCATGTCTGTCAGGATTTTTATGACAAAACCTTTTACTTTTACTTTTCAGTGCAGTGACGACAGACTGATGCAAGAATGGCCTTGATTTCAACTCCTCTTACCTATGTTTTCCCTCGGCAGTAAATCATTTCCACATATTTTCACCAGGCGTTTAATGACGCTGAATCTGTTGGCACACATGAAAAACAAAAGATATTTCTGGTGCAGTAGACTACTGGCGACTGACATCCTTACTTTCGGCTCAAGCTCTATCTGGTGGTTGAAATCTGTGGCTGAACTCATTCATGCCTAACTATTATAATTTCTCACCCAAAAGACTCGAAACTTTCGCTGTCACTTTTAGCTTTGGTATCAAACTGGAACATGCAAATATTCACATAAGCATTGGAGCTTTTGGATAACAGGCTACGTCTTTAGCTGGAATTATTTAATTTTTATTTATTTTTGTTTGCGTGTGTGGACACGAGTGTAGGCTACTGACATTTTTAGTAAAAAGAGAAGGGAAGGATTGGGACGAAAATTCATAAATTCTCCCTGTTGCTATCAATCCAAGCGACAAATTTTGACTGTACATGTATTTGGTTAGGCGTGTGATAAGCCAAAAGAGACCCAAAGTTAAACAGTGCAGGAGGGCTGTTAACCCTGTGCTAAGTGGAGTAAAACCTTCGTCTAAAATGTCTGTTTTCAGTGGAGATGTGCTTTAGTGAAACGGCAGATGCAAACAGAAATGTTCAAGAAATCTTGAATGTCATTGTTCCGCCAGAGAATAAAGTTCCCTGCGAAGAGAACATAACAAAGCTGTGAGTATCAGTATGAGTGGAAAAATTTTCCGTTGGCAAATTAATATTTAAATGAAATGTTATGCGTTCACAGGTGTGTGTCTGCGAACAATCAGAGCTGAGGACCGGAACTATCCGTTTTGTAACAAACACTTTGCACACAGTGCGTGCAGGAGGAGGAGAAGGCTGTACTCTCCTCTGCAGAGCGCGGGAGCTCAAGAAGTTGTAGCCCTGCATATGTGTGTGTGTGTGTGAATGTGTGTGTGTGTGTGTGTGTGTGTGTGTGTGTGTGTGTGTGTGTGTGTGTGTGTGTGTGCGGGTCCTCCACAGTCTTTCAGTCCGTGCGTAATGCGTAAAAAGTGCACCGTGCGTAACAGGTGTATACTGGCAGAGGAGAAGAGAAGTTTGGAGAAACTCACAAAGATGCCCTTTTGGAAGATGCTGAAAGGGACACTGAACATAAATTCACGTAAAAAAAAAACACAACTTTCTCTGGTTTATGAGTTAATGAAAACCATTACGCATATAATTTAATACTACGTACAAAGCAGCCGGGGTGTGTGCCAGAGGAAATGAATCTAGCATAAAAGAAGGGCAGAGTTAGAGAAACAGAGAGGGAGAGTGGGGCGGGGGCGGGAAAGTTTAGTAAAGTGGAACTTGGTAACAGATGCGAGCGAGGGGGGCGCGGTCCTGCAGGGAAGGGTGGAGGTTGTATGTTGTGTGTACGTGTATGCGCGTGTTTAATGCGTGTACGTGAGCGCGTACGCTTATTGCATTTGTGTGTGCAGCCCGTGCAGGAAAAGGACAGGACATGAGCGCACATTGAGAGAGCGGCTCTTTTACTCGGCGTGATCATTTCACGCTTCCCCCGAAGCCTTTTTTCCACCTAAAGCGTTTAGTTGCAGCTGACTGAGCACTTGCAGGGAGTGCAATAGGGAGCGGAAGGGTCGAATTATTTCAACCTACAACTCGCCCCAAAAGTACTGTAGGACGAAAAGGGAAAAAAAAAGAGAGAGAGAGAGAGGGAGAGAAGAAAACAGTGCCAAGGAGTGAGGGATATAGAGAGAGAGAGAGAGAGAGAGAGAGAGAGAGAGAGAGAGAGAGAGAGAGAGAGAGAGAGGAAGAGGGGGACATAGGAAAAAGTTTTTGTTCTTTTTCTTTTTTCTCCCTCCATCGCCTCCCCCTGTTCTAACCGGGTAACATGGACCAGGGCCCCAAGAGTCCTGCACTGCGGCTGGGGAGAGCAGGTAGGGTCGTACTGCCTTAATTTCACTTTTATGACGACGTTAATTGATCTTTTTAACAGGTGAACACGCTTTGGTGTTGTTGTTTTGTTTGTTGACTGTTATGCTAATGAGAAACTTTGAAATGTGTTGTGAAAAGTTATTTACTTTTGTCTGGTGTCCCGAAATATTTGGACTTTTACAAAGTTTTGTGAAATAGTCCTTCATGACTAAAGCTGTAACATTAAACAAGCCAAAATGTTTTTTTCTCGAGTTTGTGACTTTTGTTGGCCAGTGATGAAACTTTTGGAGTCAGGATGATCACTTAGTCCTCTGTTAGTGGAAACTTGTTGCTGTGTTAAAGAAAGAGCCCAAGAAAAACGATTGTTGCTGGAGACTTTTAAGAATTAATATTGTGTTGTTTTAAATAGGATTTTGATGGCAGCAGTGGATTTGTTCATCTTTTTTTATTGTTATTTTTGGTTGTGGGTCTGCTTGTTGGGTTAAGTTCGGAACACCACGTTGTGCGTCAACCAGGTCAGCTCCACGTGTTCAGCATTACCTGAGTGGGGTACCTTGTTACCTTGATTGGTGCTTTTAATAAATAAAAAAAATACAGTGGATTTGTGCAACTGTGGTGGTGGTTGTGTGCGTGTGTGCGTGTGTTTGTATGGCGCCGGCACGTACACATAATATCACACATTTGTTCACCTTTTTGTTAAATGCAATTCAATCATTATGTTCAATCAAAAAATTTTTAAATTTGTGTTATGAGGAGATGCTGTGATAAACCACTAGAAGCTCTTTGTTTCTCTGAAACAGAAGTTGAAGTTGCACGCCGGTTTGCACCAAAAATAACTTCCCCAATGATTCAATGAGTCTGAGCTCGACTCGTTCCTGCGTGTCTCCATTACTTTATTCAACAGGTTCATCTCCTATAGGCCTATTCATAAAACAGCGGGGTCTGGTACAGCAATGGATCAGACCATCGACCTTGTTATGGCACCCAATGGATATCACATCATTTCATATTGCTGCCCGCTGCGTCTGCATTGATAAAACGTCGTTTGTCGTTAAGAAACGATGGGCAGGTCATCAGCTTCTATCTGAAAGGGTAATGTGCTTGGTAGAAAGCCTTTTCTCCAGGAAAGCAAAAATAAATCTGCTTTAGTTGTGCCTCTGGTTGCTTGTTAATAAGAATATGCATAATAGATGTTTAACACAGTTCTAAAAGTATTTTGGTGATGTTTCAAAATATTCATTTTCACAATATTGTGTAAAGCAAGTGTGCCCCGATTCAGAAACGTTGTCCCAAAGTGGAAATAAATTAGCCTGTGCCCGACTTTCTATGGACATTTGTCATCAAATAATGCCTATGGTCTGTAAGACAAATAATGCCTCCTTTTAAGTCTTTTGTGGAGTGGGCCTTACCCCCTGATAAACGGTGAAAGCAATAGGATTTGTAGCAATTGGATAATAACCTTTTAACCACTGAGGAAATCAGAGTTTAAAGGAGGCCCTCCCCTGTTGATGTGTAAAGTCTTTAGGGCCCGGGGCCTATACCTACAGCCTCTCCATTTCCTCTCACTTTAAAATACGTGCTTGGGGTACAAAGGAGAGTCTCTGAGAATCAACGTGGATCCAATGAGACCCCCCCCCCCTCTCTTCCCGCCCTGCAGGTTGGCCGTGCGTAAAAGTGTGCAAGGCCGGTTCTTTCCAATAAGCAAGGCCGCCAATTCAAGTATGGGACAGTGACTGACGTGAAATTACTACTTTACAAATGAGAAAATTAGACGCTGTTCTATTCTTATTATAGAAAATTTTATCTCCCTGTGACTTTTAATATATTTACCCAAAAAATGCGCCATTTCCCCTCTAAAACAATAAAATCTCAACATGTTAAAAACTGCCTGTCGCCAAGTTAAAACCAAGTCTTCACTCAGAGACACCATTTAGATACTAGCTTTGGTCCACATACACTCTCTGTAAACCTCAACCAGACCTTTTTTGTGTCTGCGTCCCTGCAGCATAAAGACCAAACGGTATATGGATCCCAAACTGTGCCTTTCTGACTGTTCAGGCTTTTTTGTGTGTATATTATATTTTAATTAACAATATTCGATTCTTCGCGTTGAAGTCGATGCCAAAAGCTTCACCAAACGCGCAACGTATGCGCCAAATTAGGTTTTCTGATGTTGCATCGATGCACAACAGAAACCAAGATCTACGATATGGGAGAGAGAGAGAGAGAGAGGAGGAGAGGAAGAGGGGAGGGGAAGAAAGAAAGAGAGAGGTGACCTCACATGGCATAGCCTACTTTCGTTTTGACCTCAAGTGCCCCTTCAAACCACAGGAAAGGGCCTGATGTTACGGTCAGGGCCTTGTATCCCACCTGGCAGATGACAGACTGGTCTTTATTTGCATTATCTGCGAGCCAAATGATTACAAATAGGTCCATTTGATTAAGGCCTGTGACTAAGGGAAGCATCAGTGTGATTTAACCTGCTCGGTACACAGTCGAGTTCCACCACGGAGGTCCAAGACTGTTCACTCTCCAGTCCATATATTTTATTTATTGGTTATGACTTTTATATTTTATAAGCAAATGAAAACTTAAGAAGAGATACGGGAGCTTTCTCATTATGTTTACAGTCAGCGGGCGTGTAATAAACGAGCTGGTGGAGTTAACATGCGCTATTAATTTTTCATTGCTTTTTCGTTTCGAGGCTCGGGCGCAAAAAGCAAAACAGCCGAAGCTTTCATGGTGGATGGAGGGAAGGGGAGAGAAAGAGGGAGCACTTAAACAACAACATTGCCTCCAATTTGCCTCCAAATGATTATCACAACTCAACCACATTCTTACTAATGTTTAAAAAAGTATACACACCCTCTTCTTCCTCCTCCTCCTCCTCCTCCCCCTCCTCCTCTTCCACCCATCCTCCCATTTCCAACACTGGAGAGGTAATGAAATATGGTAATGTATTTGGACCCCCGGATTAAAGTCGTCCTACCCTGATGGAAGTTTTTTCTCCAAATTTCCAACCCTAAAGCAACAACAATTTGTATACATGATTGATTGTGTTTGGATTTTTTAATTGCTTATGTATTTAATTTGCAAATCGGAGAGACAAGGGCTGCGGCTGCAACTTACTTATGTGGGGGAGAAAGCGCTTGTGTCTATATCTCAAATTACAAAAACAGACTCTGGCTGCAGAAGGAGAACGAATACAATGAAAACGAGAAAGATAACACACAAAAGGATATTGTATTGTTATTATTATTTTTTTGCTTTAAAGTCCCTCTTTGGAGACCCCAAGAGCCACATACCCCGCTCTAATAATGCAAAAATATATATTTAATTATTATGGAAAAGGAAATAAATATAGGAAAAAAACAGAAATTGGAAATATATGATTTTTAAAATGTACTTTAAAATACAATATAGTCAATAGATTTCTCACTTAGCCATTTGAAATCTTTTTTTTTTTTTTAGTATCTCTCAAGTCAGTCATTGTCTGTAGCTGCTTTTGCTACTTTCGTTCATATGTGGCCTAAACGCATGCAGGTCTGTGTCTCTGTCTATGTGCATGATCCGAGTCTAAATATCAGTTTCAGTCACCCCCCTCCCCCTTTTCTTTTCTTTTTTTTTTGGAATTAGAAAACAAAATCAATCTGCTTTGCTGCCTGTCAGATTTGTATGAGACCTTATAATTCATGGATACTGAAGAAAGAGATGTGAAATATGAATGAGGATTAGTGTGAATGTTTCGGGCTGTACTTTCCTGTCAGTGGATTAAAGAGCAGTAACATGAAATCAATGCGGATTCATGAAACCATATTTAGTGTTAAATATGTGGGTTAGACAGACTGAGTGGTATTATTTCAATGAACCTGTATGTTGTGTATTAATATGCTTCCATACAGGCCCATTAACTTACATAATGGATCAGTTTAGGGCCCTATTGGACTGCTTGGAAGCTTATAAGTTCAAGTATGTTGATGGTAAAGTTCCAGTATGTATTTTATGTGCGCGTGTGTATGCGTGTGTGCGCGCGCGTGTATGTACATGCTGGCATATAGCCCAAGGTTGAACGCCCCCTCGTGGTTCATGTTGTAAACATCCACACCAAAGAAGTCACCGGCAGAGAGCAAAAAAAAAAAAAAAAAAAAAAAAAACCCAAAGAAAAGCGAAAGATTTCAGTTTTCTGACATTATTTCAAATAGAAAAAAAACAGTTTTAATGAGGACAACCTGAAGTTGTGCTGTATTTGGATTTAAGGATGTTTCTGGGGGGATAGAAGTGCACATCATGAAAGAAAGATAAACCAAAGAAATGAAATAAACTCAATAATATCATATATTGACCTTTTCAGGATCTGATGCATCGCCTTGAGGTACATCAAGCTTGTAAGTCTTTTGAGGGGGAAGAAAACTGTAAACTATATGGAAAAATGCTGTTATTGTTGAACATTCAACTGTAAACATTAGCTCTCTAAATAATCATAGGGCCCAAGCAGTATCTTTAATGATATAGGGAAGGGTCACATGCTTGTTTCTGTCCTGGAGCTATAAATATGTCTAATCTAAGGGTCACGCGCGCAGTATAACACCGAGGAACTGAAATGATTAAATGTCTAGAAACAGGAAGAAGGGAAATAACACTTTTTTTTCATTTGGCTCATGCTTTAGGCTATTTGTGTGGTTAATATTACAGGGGCGAGGCTTAGATATGCCCTCTCAAATCAGGTGGGACGCACATGTATTGAATCCCCCCTCTCTCTCTCAGTTTGGAGTGTAAATGCGGAGCTCGCCAATTGCATTTCATTAAAAAAAAAAAAAAAAACAACAACATCCGTTTGGATCCGCAATCAGTTAGGTAATGAGTAAGAATGCATGTTTCATATGCTTTCGCTCGACTCTCCCCAAGCTAAAGATTTATAACATTTGTGTTGAAGGAGAGGAATTATGCAGGGGGGCAATTGTTTTCATAGCACTTGACAGCTCTCACTCCTGTTGGCCTGCAGTAGAAACACACAGTTAAGGTTTCTGAGGGAAATATTGTCTTAAATGTGTTTCACGTACATGCTGTGGACTTTTTTCTGCTCATATACTCTTTTTTCTTTTTTTTCTAAATATATACCTACAATACAGAAATATGGACAATTAGTGTTTGACTTCCTGAGCACTCCCTAATTTATAAAGCCTTGCTGCAACTAAGCCTCATTTTTTAGTAATACTCAATTAATTAGCCATTTAATATTGACATGAATAAATTGAGCGCAAATGGGTATAAAGGCATTAGGTTTTTTACTTCGTTAATTGAAATTAAACATATGATCATCTGCTCCCTGAGCCCTGCGTCGCTTCACCGAGCCTCCCCATTGGTCGACGGACAATACATGCGGGACGTCATTGGCCCACGGGATTCGCATCAGCCAATCGGCGAGCACCCCCCGCCCGCTCGATCCTATCCAGGGTCGGCGGTGACGTCGAGGCAGCGCTCGCGCCGCTATTGGCCGGCTTCGCTGTGAGTGACGGGCAGCTGGCCGGCGCGCGTAGGTTAGGGTTCCAGGGGGTTGGGAGCGCGGGCGCTGTCCGCACGAGAGCAGGTCCTGAAACGCGGCGTGCGCCACCGTGGAAGCTGGGCGCAGGCAGCTTTTCACTGTGCAGTTAAAGAAGCCTGTTTGTGCACATATTTACATCACTGTCTTTTGGCGTTTCCTGGCGTGAGCGCGGAGAAAACGACCCCCTCCTCTTTTTTTTGTTTTTTTCTTCTTCTTCTTCTCCTCCAATTTTGGACAGGACTTTTCCAACGCGAAGAAATGCGTCCCCAAACTCACACATAAACCGGGAGTCCTGAAGCTCCGTGTGCGCAGAAGGGGGAAAGAAGAGAAAGTGAGAGTGACCAAGAGCTGCATTTGGTTCATACAAACAGGATAACAACACACAAGTCAGCCTGAGTAGCTTTTACTCCCACCAGAGAGTGCTGCTTTTCTTTATTTTACTACACTGCATTTTTTTGGTGTGTGTGTTTCTTTTTTTTTGTCTTTTTGTTTTTTGGCACCGTGGATATGAGACTTCAAGATGTGAGCACTCCTTCGCTCTCACTCGCTTTATTGATGGGAGATTAAGTGTTAATGTGAAAGCAACTGTCGAGGGCGATTTTTGACAAGAAGAATGTGCAACCACTAACTTGGAAGAAACACAAATTACCCAACTGTGGATCTGTAACGAATATTTTGTTCCTTAAACTGTTTTTTATTATTATTTTTTAAATCTTTTTTTTTTTTTAACAGACTGAGAGGAGAAAGTTTAGCCTCCATCGGTTTTAGTCGCAGTTCAGAGGTCACGGCCAGCGGAGCGACAAGGAGAGAAAGGCAGGGGAGGAGGACTCGGATACTGTTTGCTTTTTATATTTTTTTGTTTTGCAAAAAAGAAAATTTAAAAAAGTTTTACATTTTTGCGTCCTTGGACTGAGGCGACTCGGTGTAGACGAGCAGCTGAAGGAATGAGCACCACTGCTGTTGTTTCCCTCCTCTGGTTTTGGAGACGCCAGAACAGACCCGCGCTGGTGTCCCGTCCCTATGAGGAGGGAGTCCGTCTCTGATTTCTATTTTTGACGCCATTTCTTTCTTCACGTCCACCTGCAAACCTATCACTTATTTTTTTTCAAACATCTTTTCATTCGCTCGAGTCAACGCACAGCTTGTGTCGCCCTGTCAATCAATTAAAGTTTCATTTTTTAAAAATTAATTAAGCAAAAAAAGTTCATCTCTTTGAAGGGACCTGCTACCCTTCTCCATTTATTGGAGGTCACGGTCTGTCAGCATAGTGGTCGACTGAAGCGGGGCGTCCGGTGGCATTTTTAAGACCCCTCATATCGGGGCCCTCCAGCCCCACCTAAACCATGGAGATTCACTGTAAGCACGACCCGTTTGCGGCTATGCACAGTAAGTTTATACGTTTATACATTTCCTCCATCTGTCCCCTAACTGAAGCAACCCCCTCTAACCCCCCCAGACCAACAACTCTGTGTGCATGCACCATCAACAGCGGAGTAGTAGCATGTCCAGCTGCACCACACACTGCAAAAAAACAACCATTAACTCTGTTTTCATTTTTATTTTCTCCCCATTGAAATGACACCAAAAATTTTTGCAAATTAAATAACGTTTTAATATTGAATTGATCTGCCTTAATTTAAGATGCTGTTATTTGTTTTAACACAGTGGGAGAACTTTGGAAAGGAAATTTGTTGTGCAAGTGAATTCTTTCTTATTTTGGCCACATATTTTTCCACTTAATGACTTCTTTTTGCAGTGTTTGAAATCTGGATACATGCAGAACTTTAGGCCTAAATTGTGTGGTTGTTTTTAGTATTTCCTTTCCTCATTTATGCATTTAGCAAATTTACCTCATGATCTTTTTTGTGTGTCTTGTTTCTTGTAGTGTTTCATAAATGAGCACATCAAACAGGTGTAAATTGACCAAATTATTCGTGGCACGAGGAGCTGGAGTGGTTTTGTGAAACATTGTATCTATAACACATAAGCTGCAATATAGCAATGCAAGCCTGCATTTTGTTGTATATGGTGATGCCTTGTGTGAGTCGGTTTGCTGCCCCCCCACCCACTACCCCCCCTTCTGAAGGAAAGAGGAGGTGCAGGGGTCAGAGAGAGAGCGAGAGAGAATGAGAGAGAGAGAGAGAGAGACAGAGAGAGAGAGAGAGAGAGAGAGAGAGAAAGAGAGAGAGACCCATCGGGGTAACAAAGCATGACTAAAAGCTGAACTTGATCCACAGTGTTTCTGCACGTAACCAGGTTAGACAGACAGACAGACAGACAGACAGACAGACACACACACACACACACACACACACACACACACACACACACACACACACACTATGCACTTTACGCACACAGGTGCGAGCGCAGTTCTGCTCAGGTCTTCCAATAATAACAAGGCGAGACTCTGTTGATCCCCCGCAAGGAAATTCTCCTTTCACTTGCCCAGCAGGTCAGAGCACACACAGGTTCATCCTCACAGCATGCACCAGTGTCTCAGTGACTTGCTCAAGGACACCTCAGCAGGCGCTCGGGGACGTAGCTATATGCTCTAAATATGGGGACACAACTTGGTCACTCAGTCGTGGCATTGGCGGGCCCTGCTTGGTTTTTCTCTGTCCACTTTCCCTCCCCAGTTAGTAGCCCCCCCCCCCCCCCTCCTTCCCACATGGAATTTATTGTATACAAGTGGAATGGCATGTGTGTTATTATCAGTAATAATAATAATAATAATAAAATAGGACTCCTATTTTCACAATTTTTCAAGTTTTAAAAAAAGACAAATCTGAGCTTTAAAGAAAAGCCTACAATTAGACAATAGGTCCTATCAGCTGAATACATTCTCACATTTAACATCATTAATAATCATCAAATTGATGGAGTATTTGTAGTTAGCCAACACTAAAGTTTGGCCGTAATGGAGCCCAAATAATATGAAATAATGAAAGAAGTGAACATGTATTGTAAACAAGCTTAATTCATGTTTTATATTATATATGTACATACATTTTAAAACGAGTCCATTTGCAACCTCTTCCTGTTAGTTTTTGCACTTAAAAGCCTAATAAATCGTGCTTCAGGCTTTTTTTGACCGTGTAATAGATTATGCATTCTATATTTTATTGCAGTTTAATCCCGGAGAGGACCCGTGTTATGTGACTGACAGAGGTTCCCACGGTGCGTTATCCTGCAGGATTAAAAAAAACTGCACACACACACACACACACACACACACACACACACACACACACACACACACACACACACACACACACACACACACACACACACACATCCAAAAGCTAGAACGAATCACGTTTCCTCTCCCTGCAGTTTCACCAAAGCCAATGATCCGCGGTGCTGACGGTAACAGCGCAGCTAAAGTTATATATGTCAAAGCCGGGAGACGCTTTAAAACGATTACACCTAAAAAATGTCAAAGGTAGAGACAGAGAGGTTGGGAGGAATCGACTGTGACGCGTGGAAATGCTGCTGTGCGAGGGTGTGTGTGTGTTACACTTTCATAAAACAGCAGAGTTCACAAGTCACGGAATATATGCAGCCTTTGGGTGGGGAGTTATAATATCAACAAAAGTTTAATATTATCTTGTCCAGTTTGATATATTTTTTGTTTTGTTTTGTTTTGCTTTTATAAAGCAAAGTGTTTCAAAGTCAGAACATATGCACTTTGTGTGTGTGTGTGTGTGCTCCCCTAAAAAGCTGTATTTTATTTGGTTGGTGAAATAAGTCTGTGTCCACCGCAAAAGACGATCTGATTGTCTTCACCTACAAAATCACTGCTGCATTTTTCTCAGTTATATTAGTTATATGTCTTCTAAAAAAAAAAAAACAGAAATATTCGTAGGACACCTGCTAACTTTGGAGTGTATTTTTGGACCATGAGGAACAATATATAGCAGTGACGTTTAAAAAGAAAAACCTATACCAGGTAATTGTGATGATAATGAGCTGAATTTCATAATCACGTATTGTAATGGTAATGGTGGCATGCTGAATATTAAGTATGTAAGGCTGTGGCCTACCTTAGAGATCGAGTCATGAGTTAGACCAAAGGAAAAAAAATCTGACATAAATTGTGGGGAGAGTTAAACAAACATGTTTTTTTTTTTACATGAATAAAATACATTTTAATCAGACAAATCGAATCAAACTGTCGTAATAATACAAAAGTATAGAAATAGGAATAATAGGCTATCGAAGGCTTATCATTTATTTATTTATCACGCCGTTTTCTAAGTCTTCTTTTAATCAAATTGTACCTTTTCCTATAAGAATCTTTAGAAAACCGACTTCTTTTATCCCAAACGTTCATTAACAAGCTTCCCTGAGTCGCACTTTCCTGACAAAACATTAATTATTCCACAGTTGATGAAAAAAAAACCCAGAATAACACTATACGTCCAAAACGCCTGCCTGGCACATCTCACAGATCTATCCACTGTTTGTTCAAGGAAATGCGCTTCATCTGTATTCTCACCGGCAACTTTCCAAACAGGTTTTCAGCCAAAAGTAATTTCTAGTTCCGTTTTTTTTTCTTCAAGAGAAAGAGAGAGAGAGAACCGGTGGCGTTTTGTTGCGCTTTCTTTATTTTTGAGTCGTCAGGCCGTGACGAGGCAGATGAGAGATGAGAGAGAGAGAGAGAGAGAGAGAGAAGGAGAGGGGGAGAGAGGGAGAGACAGAGGAAAGTAGCGGGAAGAGAGAGAGACAGAGAGCCTAATGGACCTTATTTTCTGGATGGGGGAACTCGAATATATTCTGCTTTATCTCTGTATTTTTTCCTCCCGGAAACAGTGAATCAATCAAACATTTAAGGAGGTGCTGGGCTCTTAAGTCAGCTCCTATAAAGGGTAAATAAATAAAATACAACTGGGATGCATAATGACCCCTGGTCCCCTGGTTGTCTCTGTCCCTCTCTTGATTCTGTTTCTCCACGATGAAAATGAAACTGCTGCCTCTGCCAACAGTTTCTCCTCCAGAGACTTGTAGGTTCAGCTTTTATAGAAAAAAGCTGAGATGCTCTAATTTGGCAAAAAAAAAATCTTTGTATCTGCAACAAAACCTCCCCAGCCACAGATGCTGATTGAATTTCTGGGAGCAAGTTGTTAATTTGTTTGGTCAGCGGTGATGAATTACTGGACCTCTGTCATCAAACTCACACAGATATGAGGAAACATCAGTCCTAAATTCTTCTGTGAGGTGAAGCATGTCCAATTTATTTATTTTTTTAGGTGTATATTCCTGCTAAAATGCAAGACTATTTCTGGGTATTTTTGAGCATTTCTTTCTGTTATAATGATAAAAACTGCAACTTACTTTAGGGCAGAACCATTTCTTGCATCTGCCTCCTACGATAGCTGTGTAAAAACATGTCACATAGCCTTTAAAATGAGAACTTATATCACTTATTCAGAGAATTATACTACAGTGGCTGATAAACAAATGCCTTTATAGAATGTGTAAGTTTTTGCTTTTGTCCCTATCAGTATTTATAGGCTTGGGAAATAAATTTCAAACACATAATCCCCATAGCCTACCCCAAGAATGGTGAGAGCCTGAACATCTAATGCCAACAGTAAATACACAGATAAGTGAATAAATACTTATCTGGAGGTTTTTGTAGGTCACAAGTCATTCCTCTCCATCTCTTTACAAAGCAAGGCGTATTTCATGCCCTGGCCCAGATAGGAAGGGTGAAAGGAACCATTTCATTTACTCTTATCTGAGAGAGAGGAAGAGAGAGAGAGAGAGAGAGAGAGAGAGAGAGAGAGAGAGAGAGAGAGAGCGACAGAGAGAGTGAGAGAGAGTCTTCTCTGCAGATACCTGTGGTGAGGAGGACGTCGCACAGTAGGCTTCTATAAATGACCCTGCAAAAACTGTGCTTTTATTCACCGAGAGGTTTCCGGAAATAATAAGAAACAGAGGACGGAGGAATAATGCATTTATACAGCTATACAAAGCTTTAACAGAGAGCGAGGGATTGTTGATGTGTTTAGGACTTGAATTTGTTCATGTAGGTCAGCACGCTCTTTCTCGCTTTGAGAAATATCTGAAAATGTGCATGTGTGTTTGTATTCTCCCTGCATCTCTGCACCTCGTGGGGTATGACAGTCATGATGTTGAGTAAAACCATATTAATCAGTTACTGTAAATCAGAGATAAGAGACACACAAACGAAACAAATCCTAAGAGGAGTTCAAGTGCACGCTGGTGGTCTGTAGGGGTTAAGGTGCTGACCGACATCCCTGGTTCAAGTCCAGCTGGGAACCTTTGTTGCATGTCTATTAACTCTCTAATAAAGGCATAAAAGACCCCAAAACTACTTGTAAAAGACAGCGGGGCTCAGAGTGGAGTTCTGGTGAATTGATGGCTGAAGGATGGAGGGTGTATCATACCGTACAGATTATAAAGCCTTTTGAGGCAAATCTATGAAATATGATTTTAGGCTATATGAATAAAGCTGACTTGACTTTAATTTCCACCCTGCAGCAGCTCAGTTACATCAAAAACCTGCTGCAGGGTCACACAAGCCAGCAAATTGTCATAACATATGGAATAGCGAATCAAAAACAGCTCTTACAAATAGCATTAACACAGACAACTGCAAAAGTGAGAATCTGAATGACATGTAATGTATTCAGAAATGACCTAACCACAGCGCAGGTGCCTTTAAATCCACTACTGAGCTCTTGAAGAGCAGTGGCTGCTTGTTCTGTTGATACAAAATCTAAAGAATCTCGAATCCAGTTGAACAAGCTGAAACAGTTTTCTCAATATCCAGTGAATGATCCTCTTCTTTGTGCATCACTCTTGATGTTTTATCTTGCTGTCCAACAGACAAACGTTTGACTTACCTCAGTCCAGAATGTTTTTACTGCTGGGCAGTGCCACAGTGGATTTATTAAATCAAAGTCCTTGTATGTATGAACATACTCAGCTGACTCTGATAAAAGGGGCAGTCGAGGGGTTTAGTTTTGCACACCCATAAAGTTAGAGCACTTGCAAGAGATAAATTTAAACAAGAATAGTCAAAACTGAAGCAGCAGAAGTCCTGAGTTTTAGTCCATAGTATGCATCAAGATTCAAAAATGCTTCTTCCCATAATGCAACTCAATAGCGTCAATTAGATACTCCAAGCCTGGTCATGTCCATGTTTATCAGACTCTACAGTTTGTAAAGCAAGCTATCTGTTATACATTTGTAGTTTCCAAGAGCTGTCACTAGGGTTATTTTTTCAAATTTGACAAAACTCCTCCAAAGCCACAGATGACATGTTTTCACAAGCTGAGCAGTACTACTAATGATTAAACTGATCTTGAAATGTAAAATCAATGGAATGCCTCTTCAGTGCAGGTGTCCCACCACAGCCATGCCTACACAAATCTGAAATCAGACGAATTTACTCCAGTTTAGTGGACTGCTCCTTTAATTGAACATGTTTGATGATAATAAATGTCGAATTGACACAGCTGGTGTTGTTATATTGTCTTTAAAGTTCATACTGGTTGTTACATTTTGTGCCATTTAGACTTCAGTTGGGCCGAGCACTCATGTGAGTTGCATAAATGGATATGACCGTCTATATATTGCTGTCTTTTGTAAAGAGTGATTGCTTTTCGAATTGCGCTGTCTGCAGCAGGCATCTGCATAATGAGGCTTCTTCTATCTAAAAAAATAAATAAATAAAATGAGGAAGAAAGTGACCATCCACATCAGCCGTTTTAGAAATAGCTTTGTTTGATTTCACAGAACGAGACGCTCTAGACTTCACATTTCTGTATTTATCCTCCATGTGCAGACTTATTTATATTTGGGCTGGAGGAGGCTCTGTGTGTGTGTTTCTTTATTTTATGCTGATGAAAAAAAGAGAAGAGGACAGGGGGACAGGTTCAGGGGACAGCTTTGTGTTTTAGGGGGTATCCCTGCTGGGGTAATGTGTTTAAAATCTATTACCCCCACAGCTAGGATTAGTGTGTGTGAGTGTGTGTGTGTGTGTGTGTGTGTGTGTGTGTGTGTTTCCCCCAAAGACGTAATCACTATGGTAATACAAAAGCCAGTGGATTATGTGGTGGAGAAATTCTGGTTGATTTATGCTCTGCCTTGCCTTTGGTGTGATAAATACAGTATATATACACATACTGTTGGGGAGAGGGAGAGACCAAATAGTGCCCCTTCTTTCTTTCTCACTCATGCATACTGTATCTCACTAGTGGCTGATACAGTGGTTAGCACTGTCACCTCAAAGCAAGAGGGTCCCAGGGTTTGCAGAGGTGTGTTCATCTGACTAATGTGTGTTTGTCCTGTGACAGACTGCTGACCTGTCCAGAATGTACTCATAATGCCTCTCAATTGCATGCTGGGATATTCTCCAGGAGAGGGATAACTAGTATAGATGGATGTAGATTTTATTGCTAAAGATCAACTTGTGTAGTTACACGTTTTGCTCCAGTTTACAGCAGTTTTCTGTCAATCTGTCAAAGATGGAGGTTTGTCAAACGAATCAACAGATAGCTGTGATTTTCTCTGTCTTATGGTCACAGCATTAGAAGAGAAAAGGATTTCAACAGTGTGTAACAATCCCGTGGACAGAATTATGACTTACTCTTTGATGCAAAGGTTCATCTTATCTACTCTTCTGTTCTATTCTGCTCCAGTCGTTCAGTCTTCTCTTATACTTTCATCCCTCTGGGGGAATATTAGTGGTATCGTTGAGTAAGGGGCCAGAGCCAGGCCTTGGTCAATAATTAATTGAAATCCCTTCATTTACTTTAAATCTTAGCTTAGTCTGCCTGGGGTAAAAATGGGCAAAGTTTGCACTTTGGGCTAGTCGAACTTCTATTATGCTGAGCAAGATTAATCAGTGGCGGGAGAGAAAGCAGATGTCTTTGAGATAGTAAATTGACTCTAGCTAGGGGCCAGCAGCTGTGGGATATAATCCCAGAAAGTGGCTCTGCTGAAGATATTTGTAGTATATATTAACCAAACTCCATATATGATAATCACATATACATGCAAAGCAGTGCAAGTAGCCAAATAAAAGAGATTTCTTGTACATACTGTTAATATTTTTAGTGTTGTTTGAGCAGTTGTCCTCCATTTGCTTTTCACTGGACAAGATTAATCCATAAGGATGAGAATTTAATAGTATTTAAGCAGATTACTGGAGTGTTGTCACTGGAAAAGGTAGATCCTGATGAATGAGCAGTGATGTTAATGTATGATACAAAGGTTTCCCTTATTGCTCTTTAGCAAGCTGCTCCAGTTGCATCAGTGTATCTGTTTAGCAGTACGCTCGCAGGTGTACTGGTGGCTCTTGTGTGTGAATGTGGTTTATTTGCATGTTAACTCCCTCCTGAAAACTTCACAGTCAATCTGTCTTTTTAAATCTGGTTTCAAAAATGTGCAACATTTATGACACTGTGACAATCCAGTGTTCCAGTCCAATTTTCTATCACGTCCTACCAAAAATGTAATTAGAAGAATGGACAGACTTGATGGAGTAAATCATGATGTTTTTTTTTTTTTTTAAACTTTTTGTTTTAAGCACATGAAGTCACAATTTCTTTAGTCTCCTAAAATTATTGGCCAATCAGCTCATTCACCTTGGTTTATGTTATTGCTGATCAACCTGCATGTGGTCATTTTTGCCTCTGTTTAATTTCATTGTTTGTAAACTAATTCTGCTCTTTGTACCTATAAGACTCTCAAATCCTACTTTATTTTTTCTCAACGGCTTGAACCAAGCCTTAATATTTCACCCTCTAACTCATTCTTGACCTTCTTTTGATTCATCTCCCACTGTGTGACTGTCTCTCATAGGACATGGTGGAGTGAACCAGCTTGGAGGTGTGTTTGTAAACGGCAGGCCCCTCCCGGACGTAGTGCGACAGCGAATTGTAGAACTCGCCCACCAAGGGGTTCGGCCCTGTGACATCTCACGCCAGCTACGAGTCAGCCATGGATGCGTCAGCAAGATACTGGGCAGGTAATAAACACACACACACACACACACACACACACACACACACACACAATAACCCTACACTCATATGGTGGAAATCCTGTAAAACCCTTTCAGAGTCCAGCGGACTGTGAGGCCACGGACAGTTGGCTAAGGTGTATAAAAATATCAGCCTCCTGGTTTGACACCATTATCTACCTCCAATATCATCTTTAATGCATAATAGAAACCGTTGAAGTGCATTGCGTTGCAGAATGAAATTGTCCACCCAGATGCAGTTTGCTTTGTACATCTGGTTAATTTTCGGATCACTCTGGTTAAGTTTTTTTTGGTCACCAAGGGAAATAAAACACACACATGCTGGTCCAATGTTGATTAAGCATGTGTCAAACTGAAGCTCCTGTAAGGTCACACTGATTCATCAAGAATATTTTTGACATTTTTCAGTTCCCTTAGAATGCACAGCTACATTTTCAGCACTGTCTGCCTTCTTTTCCGCTGTCCCCTTTTTTCTCTCAATCTGTTTTTTACATTTTCACCTTCCTCTCCCTCCTTCTGTATCCTGTATTTCTCGTCCAACCCCTCTCAATATTTCTGTGTCTCTACTCACACCCCTTTTTACTCTCTCTCTCTCTGTCTGTCTCTCCCTCTCTGCCTTTTCAAAGCTAAATTCGAGAGTAAATCCCTGCTCGTTCCGCCCCCCAGAGAAGAAAGGGGGACAAAAGGGAAAAGATTCATCACTTTTTGGAATTAGCATCAAAATGAAAGTGGCACCATATTTCTGCACCAAAAAAAAAAAATAGACAGAGAGAGATGGAGAATGGGAGAAAGACAAGAATAAGGAACACAATCAAACGGGAGAAGACGTGTTAAAGAAGAAGAGAGAGGAAAGAGAAAATACGAATGAGAGAGACAGAGAGACCATTTGTGGGGACGGAGGGGAAGGATTAGCTACAGCGACCCTCAGCTATATCAAAAAATGTGTTGCTCATTGTTCTCTCTTGCCTCTCTTTCTCTCTCTCTCTCCTTCTCTTTCTCTCTCTCTATCTCTCTCTCTCCCCTGTCCTGGCCGTTCAACTCACTGAAGCGTTACCATGAGGGGGGGGAAGAGAGGGGATCGAGGGATGGAAGGAGGGAGGGAGGGTTGTTTTATCCTCTCCTCTCTGTCTCTCTGGTGCCAGCAGAACAAAAACACCAACTCTACCACCCTGTGTGTGTGTATACGTGTGTGTGTGTGTGTGTGCGAGATTTATGTGTGTGTATTGGCTCATCGTTGTGCGGATATCAATAACCACGCTCGTTTATTCACCAATGATTCAGCTGTGAATAATTTAAATAGTTTTCCATTTGAAAATAGATTGTTTTTCCTTTAGCTGTGTTTATACTCCAGCTGTGAATAGTGAAAATGTGCAACACATCCACATATGCACAACACGTGCGCACACACACACACACACACACACACACACACACACACACACACACACACACACACACACACACACACACACACACACAAAGAAAGACAAGGAAACGCACATTTACAGAAACACACATCTTCACGGAAGGGATTACTCTACCGTACAGCGGTGGAGAGAAAGAGAGAGAGAGAGAGAGAGAGAGAGAGAGAGAGAGAGAGAGACAGAGAGAGAGAGAGAGAGTGCAGCAGGTTTAAGACTGACTGACAGCTTGCATCCACACACAGCATCCCCCCTTTTCTGCAAGCTGTGTAGCGCATTTGCTGTCCTCCCACCCCCTGCCCCCATGCCCCTTCTGCATGCAAATACATTCATGAAATAGCCATGGTGGACACGAAACGCCTGAATCCTCGTGTGTGAGTGTGTGTGTGTGTGTGTGTATCAGTGCCAACCCTCTTCTTACCTCTGTGTCACAATGTGAAATTGCTAAAGGCAACGACAGCCATTCATATTACTGGTCAGACAGAAATACTTTTTGGCAGGTGTTTGTATTTTATTTTTACTTGTACTCATTTAGCTGATGTTGGTATCTACAGCAAATTCTGATGACTGCAGCATTATCAACCAACTAGTAGTAATGTTAACCAGGTAAGTCCCAATGAGACTGAAGACCCCTTTTGTAGAGGTGACATAGCTAAACATAAACATAAACATAAAAACTAAAAAGGCCAATAAAAACAGAGATAAATACAAGGGAGCCATTTACAATGGGGTTATTAGTTTCCTTAATCAATTCAAGTGATTAGACCAGAAAACACGGAGGCTTTCTTTCCCATCTCTATCCAAGCATTGGCACCAAATTAGGCACAATAAATATGTGTCACAGAACAAGGACTGTGGATTTTCTGTCTTTTTTGTATGATTTGTATGATGTATGATTTGATTTTGTATCACTTTACTCCACTTTGTCAGTATGGACAGCAGGAGCATTAACAGCCTCCAATAACTCTTTTAATGTTACCTTCATTTTTTACCTTTAAAAAATGAGGCGTAAGACAGGGGGATCATCTTGTTCCAAGTGGAGGAGGAGGAGGGCAAGGGACAGGCCAGCGGGACGTGAAGTGTTTCTTGAGGAGGTTTGAATTCAAACCAGAAAGAAGTCCTGACCGCAGTGGGAAGGTCATTCCTCCACTGGAGAGCCAGGAGGCAAAAGAGTAGAGACTGAGTGGAACAATCGTCCAAATCGCCACCAGGAGGGGTGAACTAAAGGGCCAGTAAAATAACAGAAAGGTGTTTTTTTGATATGCCAGTTTCTCTGGAGTCCAGTGTGTAACAACAGAGTTCAGCGATGAACTCAGAACTCAATGAATTCAGAGTTTTGATGCTTCCACTAAAAGTTGTCTTTCCAATCACAATGCGATTTCAGCAGTTGTGTATTTTAGCTTTAAGATTTAAAGATGGAGGAATCATCAAACAGTAAGGTGTCAATGATTTTAAGGGAAAATGAATGATAATATTCTGTATTTTTGTTACTGTCTACAGCTCCCATCAAAAGACCAAAACCAACAATTACTTTATGCTGCTGACAAGTATTCTCTGTGTAGCTAAAGCCTGATACAGCATTTTCTTCTGTGCCATTGGGCTCTGTTTTCATCCAAAAATTGTTAAAACCCATCAATAAGCCACACAATTGCACTGAGTGACATAATAATCACTGCAATGAACATGGCCATTGTGGTTTATTTTGAGTTGATCCCCCAACAGTAATGAGTCATGAGCGCACTGAAAACAGTCCCCAACAAATGCACCATTTACACCTGTTCTAGGAAATCACTTCGCTTGTTAAAACGATGAAACTATTTGAGTCATTTTTAAGATGTACATCTTCAGTAGAAATAAATGTGCTTGAGGCTGAGTGCCACAGACAGGGTAGGAAAGTATTAAGACACAAACTAACACATTGTTGGTTTCGATCTTTTCATGGGATTTGTTGACAATGAGAAAAATATAAAAGAATGCCAGCCCTCCTTTTCAAAAGCATGACAACTTAACCTGTTCAGGTTTGTATTTACTTAAGATTTGATTATTTTTCTCACAACATCTGTTTCAGTAAATAGTGTCAGAATAAGCACTGATGTCAGATCAGCAATCAGGTCACAGTAAGGAGTTATGAATGTATAAATTTCAACCTGATTAAACTGCTGCTATCATCACTCTCATACTGTTGTTGCATAAAAAAATTTTTACTTTCAATTTTCAGATATTTGATTTCAAGATAACATAGTACATTTAACCAATTTTAACACCCTGTGAGACTGGAAGCAATATAAAATATAAATGACTGATAACAGGAAACAGGTTTGAATTTAGAGATTTAACCTTTTGACATCATTTGTTCAACACTCTTTCTTGTATTACCGTACAACCTTCCTGTGTTGCTACTTATCACCAACGCAAGCCTCCTCTATGCTTTGATTGGCAGGTACTATGAAACGGGCAGTATCCGCCCCGGGGTAATCGGGGGATCCAAACCAAAGGTTGCTACACCCAAAGTGGTCGACAAGATTGCCGATTACAAACGCCAAAACCCCACCATGTTTGCCTGGGAGATCCGGGACAGGCTCCTGGCCGAGAGAGTGTGTGACAACGACAGCGTCCCCAGTGTCAGCTCCATCAACAGGTACTACAGTCTGTGTGTAATCTGTGTATGTGTGTGTGTGTTTGAGTATCAACTTATAGCAACAGGTACTGAGTGTAAGTAGAGCACAAGGCACTATAATACTGTGTTTTATGTGTGTTTATGTGTGTGTGTATGTGTGTGTGTGTGTGTGTGTGTGTGTGTGTGTGTGTGTGTGTGTGTGTGTGTGTGTGTGTGTGTGTGTCTGGGAGTGGAAAAGAGAATAGCAAAGAGGCCCCAGTCTCCATATGTATGAAGTGGCTGCAGCTCAGTGGTTCAACACGATGGTACAATGACAACCCTTTCCCCTGAGCATAGAGGCAGAGAGAGGGAGGGATAGTGAAATAAGAGAGAGAAGGAGTGAGCAAAAGAGGCAGACAAAAGGGAGGGAAGGTGTGCGAGAGTAAGGGAAGAAAAAGACACAAAAGGAAAGGAAAGAAAGGGGAAAGGAAGGAAAGGAAAGGGAAGAAGAGGACAGGAGAGAAGAGAGGAAAGGGGAGGAAAGGAAAAGAAAGGAAAGGAAAGAGGCTTGCATGAGCAGCCAAGCAGGAAGTGTGAGGCCCCTCTGCCATGTCAGCCTGCCTCAGCCACTTCACACACACACACACACACACACACACACACACACACAGTTTTGCTCCCACGATGGTCATGTTCCGTCACTCAGAATCCTCTTTCTCTTTCTCTCTCTCTCACACACACACAAGCACTTCACACACACTAATATCTCTTCTCTCCTCTTGCAGGATCATTCGGACTAAGGTTCAGCAGCAGCCCGGCCAAACGGGCTCAGTGTCGGCTCACAACTTAGGTAGGTTGCTGCCATAAAAATCCTGCTTCCAACTGTCAAAGCAAATTTTTTTACAGCAGAACCGTTTTTATCTGAATCTCTGAGGAAAAGAGCAAAACCTGCACGGACACAATGTGAAATGTGTTCCATTCAGTTCATCACTTGAATGCTTTAATGAAGATGTCTCGGGATGGAGAGTCCAAAATTAAAATCGTCACAGTTTTTTTCAATTTTTTCTCACTTTAATAAGTGCATTTAGATTTTTAACTAGGTTTATGTGATGGTTGGGGTTAATAAAATTTTTGCCCTAAATGTCAAAAGCACAGTGTGGAGCTGACAAGAAAAGGAGAGAGAAGGACGATAACGTGTCCAGTCAGGCTCCAGGACACGCTATAAGTTCCAAAATCTTCAGCAGGAC